>NC_030985.1:29365-151041 GCF_001298625.1 Saccharomyces eubayanus
CGTTTTGGTGTATAGTTTTACTTTGTTGAGATTTCTTGTGCCAGAACTGCCCTTTTTCTAACACTAAAAACAAGTAAATCGATTGTTCAATGTCCGCTTTTCGAATAGAATCCACAGCCATTTAAATACTATCCTCACATTATATCCGAATATAACGTCCATTCCTTGGTACCTAGTACCTGTCGTCATGGCACTATCAATGCCGTTGAGATGTAAATTCTTACGCTTTCTGCTCCCAATACTGATCGGTACAACTTTCGGATACTGGAAATCTTCCTGTAATGTTTTCTTTCCGCTCGACCGTTGTCAGAAAGCTTATCAGTTTTTTGAGATAAGGGCATGAATTAAGGGTTCAGTTTAGAGTTCGTTTTGTTTATTTATTTTGGTGTACATATTTCCAGTGTCAAAAGGGCACATCCATGTCAGAAACTGTTAATAATTTCTTCCGATTGTATTAGTATCTTTAGCTCTGATGAGCCGATTGCTAATGTCACATTAAAAGCGCAAAATCGGCACGGTCTCAGTTCCAACAGCGATCTTAGTAAGTTCGTATCGAACGTGGCAGGAAATTTAATAGGGACTGGGGAGCATGGTGTTCAATAACAATCAAAAAAATCTCATCGTTCGTGTTTTTTCAAAACAGAACAGGTTTGTTTTGACTCCTACCTATACAGTGAGACAGTATTTCTTGAAGGATCTTGTAATTCTCGTTGCGCAAATATGGTTTGATTTCGGACTTTTTAAGGGAAAAAAATAGAAAGCTGGCAGTGATATGCAACTATAATCACGTCAAAGTAATCGCATAATCTTTGTAAAGAAGCCGTAAGCACCCTCTTAACATTAAAAGGTCTCGGTACAAGGAGCGTTAGATCACATGTGCATGATTTCAAGAAAAACCTCTTTAATAAATAGTGTAGTTACAAAGGAGAAACTTTAGCGCTGATGAGACACCTATCCAAGATTGTGAAACTGTATCTTAGTTCTCTTTTCGCACCAAAGCCTTTCTTTTTCTCCTTTTGGTTACTATAAAATAAATGTTTTGTTGAACTTTCTCGATTTTGGCGATATCTTAAAAACTGCCTATGAAAAAGGCCTACAAAATAGGAAGGAAAAATGAAAGATTTTTAATATTACAGAATATGAATTGATGTTTTATAAAACATGTGTATTATTTGAATTAGGATTATAGTATATGACGTTTTGCAAATTTTGTTCTAAATGGTTCATTACCACCATTTATCATAACCGAAAGTCTCACCTTTCTTTAAGGTGTAAAATTTCTTATAATCATTATCATACGTTCTTTTCCAAACGTTGTTCCCCCACCAGCTGAGTTTACCTCCCGGGTATTGTACGCATAAGAAGATAATGACGACAGCGATTGCGACACCAGCCTCAACACCAGCTCCCATCACGAAGTTGTACTTGTTGAACCAAGGTCTCCATCTTTTCCTTATGATATTTAGACAGAATGATGTTGCGAAAAATAACGAGTAGTTGTAGGGAGTACTTGGTGGGATGTTACCTGGACCTGTGAAAAAGACAGGAGTATGAATGTGCTTGGCAAACTTAAATTTAGGAAATTTCCATTGAATAGCGTAGACAACCATTGGGAATAATAAACCAATCAAGAAGAACCACATCAATGGATTATAAATACGCCCTGGTGAGAAAAGATATTTGGGTAAAGACCAAATGATGGAGGAATTGAAAACTGTACGACCATTGGCACAAGTGAACCCGTTTGGTTGATCAGTGGTACACAAGCCGTCAATATTATGCATCATCCATTCTTGGACACCAACGTTAACCATACCGGATATGATAGTGGCATAGATTTGAACGGCAAAGATCAAACGTGGTGACACTTTCATGTACATGGCCAATTTCAAATCTCTGCTTAAATTTAGGCCTTGTCTCATGACAATAAACCCATATAGTTTAAATAGCAAGTTCGCCATTGGTCTCAAAGGCAACATATAACCACATATTAGTTCGGTGATAATGTTCAAACCAACGTGCTGGTTAGTCATCGCTTCCAGGATACCTTGTGGAATGAAGTTAACAAGGGAAATCAATATCGCGATAACAAATGCCCAAGCAGGGAACTTAGTGTCGAAACAACAAACTGCAACAAACCCTAAACCTATCATGACGATTTGCAAGACCAAGTACCACCAATCGGGGCAGTCTTTATAGTTTTTGGAATAGATTCTCATGTGAATATCAACACCACCGTTTTTACGATCTTTAAACTTGCCAACGATATCTTTACCATGGTATAGGATACAGTGAACAAAGACAGCAATGACAGCGGCAAAATTCAGAGCGTATGACAAAAGATACGAAAATGGGACGAAAACAGGCGAGTATTCTTTGTACTTCTCGAGGTTGATGGAGTAGTCTTCGTTTAAGATTTTTGTGACGTTGTACTTGCCTTGAGTGTTGTCATAAGTGGAACTTGAAATAACGGGCATGAATTTGGCGTACCAAGTGTTGGTAAAATACAGACATGGTAGAACGATGACGAAAAAAATTAACACAGATGCATAAGTGTTGGCGGAGACGTAAAAAGGTGTGGCGAACACGGAACCGGACATGGCTTGAGAGATTTGAGTGTAGTCGAAGGTGATTGGTAAGGCACCAAGCCCACTTTGAGTACCAAAAATTGTGTTAGCGATGAAATTGTGTCTTGTCTTGGAGCCCCAAAGGACAACGTTGAAATATGACAGCCCAGTGAAAAGAAACCCGGGCACCCAATACCAGACAAAGGACCCGATAAGAATGACCAAGAAGAACTTGTAACGGGGCATCTTCCAGCCGTTGGCAACTGACTTTTCGACCTCTCTGGAGTGCAACGAGTCGAACAACGACACGGAAATTAGCGTTTGAGGCCAGATGGAGCTGGCAGGGTTGACGACCCATCTTCTGGTCAGGCCCGCGGCACCGTAGCCGATCATTTGAGAGGTCCAAACCAACAAGAACTGGTATCCGACGTTCAGTTTCATGTTGTAGAAACTTCCTTGTGCGTTGAGAATGTACATTGCATATGCGGTGGAGGAGGTGAGCGCCACGGCAATGGTGACTACGGCGTGCTCCTTCTTGGTGAAGGGCCCCGGATTCAAATCGAAGAAGGGCACTCTGGTGCACTTCCAATCGGGCAGGAGAGCCAGCATTCTTCCTATGGGATAGCACACGACCTGTGCGACAAGGAAATTAATCTCGAGCGATGGATATCTCAGAGAGAAGAACTGATTGACACCTGCAAACACCACCACGAAGATCGTGGTCAAGAACCAAGTCCGCCAGTGGTTGAGACGGATGGTCGGGTCGTCCTCAATGGACACCGCCGATCTCACCTCAGGGTATGGAGAGTTGGGCAAGTATGTGGGGTCGCCCTTCCAAACGAGGCCCTCCTCCTGGATGGAGTGCCGGTCGTATTTCTGGCTTTCAGGGTCGTGGTCCTCCTCGTCGGTAGTAGCAGTGAGATTGTTGACGTCCTCGTCGATGTTCTTGACGAAATCGTCCTTCTTATCTTCTGTCTGGTTTATCTGGATGGCGACGACGGCTGGCGACCGCGATGTTGAGGGCTGCGACTCTACCGAGTCGACGTCCCTGTGAATAATGGTCATGACTTCAGTACTGCAGTGAGGTCTTCCGCTTACCAGTTTCTATACGTCAAGATTTGTCAAGAACGAAAGTTCCTCAAGAATTGATATATAAATATACATATACATATATATAACATTGATGTATATATAATATATTATATATACATATCAAGATAGCCAGAGAAAAGGGAAGGAAAAAAAACTATCTGAAAAGATAGGCAACTGTCACTCGAACGATTACTAAGGCATTCTCCAAATCATCGACAGTCCTTGTGATCGCTCGAAAACGACTCCTCAGAGTGTTTAATGCCTTGCAGACGGCCATTGTCTCGAAACTGTGGTACAAAAACGCAGATGTGGCGTCTACGGACCGCAGTGTGGCGGGGCAGAAATGAAAAAAAAGAAGAAATATAATATGCAGTCGCAACCGACAGGCGGGAATAGGGACCCGTGCTACCGCTGCATCAGGAACGGTCGGATTCATGCCATGACTTCGTTGCAGGACAGCAGCGAGGTATCGGAAGATAGGATCGGTCCGAGACGGTAGTCAGCGGTGTCCGCCCCCTAAGGCGGCCGTTATCATTGACGTCTGCGAGTTGCGAGGGATATACAGGTAGCGAGAGAAGCCACAAAGGAGCAAAAATCGGCCATAGATAAAGAAACCATCGCAACGCAGCATGTCTCGGGTTGCGCAGCTGGACGCGATAGCGCTTGATAGCGAGTTGTATGGGCAGTTCTGGTCCGAGTTCAACGCGGCCGTCAACACGGACGGGCATAAGGAGGAGTGGGAGTTGGTGATGAATTCACTGGTGTTTGTGTGTGCGACAAGGTTCTTGTCGCAGCACGGTTCCAGCCACACGTACGGGTCTGCGCTGAGCGGTGTAGCTTTCCGATGCAGGAAACGCACCTTGTATGTGGTGACCGTGCTGGCTGGGTACGTGTGGAGGAAGATCACCCACTTTGTGTTCAATGGTTCTCGTGGTAGGAGCCAGATGGCGTGGCTGAAGCTGTACAAGTGGCTCAACGTGGCCTATCATGGTTGCGATGTGACTAATTTCGTGCGGTTTCTGGCGGCGGACGGTGCCGGGGCCAGGTCGTTCTTGTCGCCCGTGTATAGAGTGTTCAATGTGTACTCGACGAGACTGGTTCGTGGCGGCTCTGCATCCGCCTCCGATTTCTACTCGGGCTCTGTGTTTGCTGGATTGGAATACCAGAACAGACAGCTGCTGTGGAACGCACTTCTGGAGCTATTTTCAAAAACACTGCTTACGAAGAGGGGTCTCCTGCCCTTTGCTAAGAGACCGCAGAGGGTGCGGTCGGGCACTGCATCCCAGACGGTGTGCCCCCATTGCGAGCGTTTCCCGACCAATCCATACCAGATTGCTTGCTGCCGGGCGAACTACTGCTATGTGTGCGTCGTGAAGGCGCTGGAATGGTCTTTGTGCGATGCGTGTGGTGCTTCCAAGGCACTGACTGCTGCGCCAGTGTATTGATAGGGCCCATTTTACTACATACATATATATGCATATATGTATATATACCTGTATATGTGGATACTCAATTGTCTACATAAGTCACGTGGTTAAGGGTCTTGTTTTTTTTCTTTCCCATTCTCTTGGCCAGAAAAAGAAAAGAAGAACGAATAAAAGTAGGTATATGGTAGAAGAGGTGCAGGATGGCTGGTGTAGAGACTAGTCGACTAGTTGAGGGACAAGCGAGCACTCAAGGACAGTAGCAGTTTGCATTTTCTTTCCGCCTCTCCTTTTCCATGCAATGTTTCTGCCTCGTCTCATTTGTCACAGGACTGAAAGGTTTATAACGGTTCCCACCTGGATGTTGCGACAAATCAGCCATAACAGCAGGGACTCGCTGCAGAAACAGGTTCTGTTCCTTATTAGCACAAAGGCGAGTTTGAATAACGACGATAAGTTGAAAATACGAAAATACTGGTCCGAAATGGCAGACTACAAGAATCTTCGGAAACAGAGAACCGCCTTACTGGAAAACTCCATCCTGCACAAGATGAAGATCGAAGACTTTGTTGAGTTTATTAACCGCACCAAAAGCTCCTCTATGACCGCGAGAGGACTGTATAGAAGAGAGTGTTTGTACCAGTGCAAGGACGATCTAGCTCTGGTTAACGAAGTGGTCGCCCAGGTTTCATCGGCGAAGCAACTAAAGCCATTAGATACCCCGCTGGATACCATGCGTTGGTCCGTCGATGACGCCTTCAGCACGGCAGACATTGTCATGGCCGCAGACCTTTTCCTGTTGTATTACAAACTATTTACAGATAATGTCCAGCCAGACGAGCCATACGCAAGGAAAATCATATCGGCACTAGCATACCCGAATCCAATGCATGACCACGTCCACCTCGTGAAATATTTGGAGATGAACTCGTTGTTTGAAAAAAGAGTCGGAAACGGCATAAGATTGACCAGATTCCAATTAGAAACTCTTTCCAACAAAGCTCTCGGCTTGAGCGATGACGCTCCTCAATTATGCAAGGCAATACTGAACAAGTTAATGAACATAAACTACTTTCTGACGGCAGAATCAAAGCTACGAGACGACCAGATTTTATTGGCATACAAGTCCATTGACGAAAACTACAGAAGAGGAAATGTGGCAAGCATATATTCTACATGGAATAAGATCAAAGGACACTATGTCTCGATTACTGCGCACGACTCAAGAATCATTTATAAAGTCCTGAAGATTTGTACCCATAATAGAGCTTATAGATCTATATGTAGCGAAATTTTTTGGCAATTGACTCCGGAATATTACTGTAACAACCCTTTACTACTACCTGCAATCATTGACTTCATCACAAAGCGAGATTCTCTGCCGATGGCCAAAGAACTCATGCAAAACATCAGCAGGTACACCTTGCCTGAGAACCATCATATCGTCTGGCTAAACAAGAGATGCCTCTCCTCATTACTAAGAATGCATTTGAAATTCAACGATTCCAACGGTGTAGATAGGGTTTTGAAGCAAATAACCACCAACTTTAGGTCCTTATCACAGGAAAATTATCAAGCAATTATCATTCACCTTTTCAAAACACAAAATCTCGATCATATTGCAAAGGCAATTAAATTATTGGACACTATACCACCCAAACAAGCGATGTTGGCCTATGGATCGATTATCAACGAATTAGTAGATTGGAAGTTAGCTTCAAAGGTTAAATTCACCGATAATTTGATGGCCCTCATCAATGAACTTCTGATGAAAGCTCATGATTTTGACCCCGAACATAGAAGCTCCCTTTGGAATGTCGTTTCTTCCTTATACATCAAGAAGCTCTGTCATTATAAGAAACAGGAGGGTAAATACGTCGGCAATACAGAGGAGGATATTGACTTGGCAAAACTATTATATTTGAATGCTTCAAAAAAAGAAAAAATCCATTGGACAAAGTCAAATTGTAATCCGTTCATCATCTCCACACCAAGTGATGTTAAATTGAAAATAAATAATCAAAACAGATTCGCTATCTTGAGGAATATTGCATTAAGCGCCTTACAGACAGAAAGAATAGATATTTTTCTTTGGGCATGCGCAGAATTGTACCAAAATGGTATGACGATTGAGGAGCTGAGATTGGATTGGAATATCATGTTAAAACATCAATTAAGAAATTCTGAATTTAAAACAAACAAAGAAATTGTCCAGGATATTAAAAAACATGGTGTGTCATCTATTAAGCGTTACTTAAGATAAATAAATTATTAGATGATATTCTTAATGATACAGAATTATGATAAAGACAAATAAAAATTAAAGAACGAAAAAGGTTCCTGTAAATATATAACAAACTTAAGCATTGCATTTTTTTATTTCTGTCGTCGAAAAAACTTATTCAATATTGAACAGTCAAAATATATAATATTCTATTACATCTTTTTTACTACTGCATTATAAATGAATCTATATTTACAAACTTTTTTTACGTTCTTCAGCTCTTCTTTGGAGGAGGCAATAATTTCACACCATTTGATTGTTTGATCGCAGCGTTCGAAAAGTCTCTCACCACGATTTGACAATTCACTTCTTCGCATAACGCCTTTTTCTTTGGCAATGGTACATTCTGCAAAAATTCTAGCCCAGTGCTTCTTTCAAGCGCGTCTAGAGGAACTTCAAAATCAGTCAATTTTGTTTCATTGGATATCGGTTCGTTTGGTAATACAAACGCAGCGACAGCAATATCGTCTCTAGTAGGATTGTTTGTTGGTGACTCGGCAACAATTAATTTAAAAAAATGCGTTGGAACAGCAATGCTGGGTGGGTTGCCAATCACTTCATAACTGACTTTAAATTTGTTCTCAACAGGATCTTTTTTTGGCAGATATAACGGGCCCGTAACGATTCTTACACTCCGATAGTTCTTGGTCAATCCCCTGCAAAAATACTCCAAATGCGCCCAGTAGTCCCTATTGAAGCCAGCTCCTACTTGAGGACACATATTAGATAAATAAAAAGTGTCATCCATAGCTTGCTGAGAAAATTTTGCGTCAGCAGCTGGCGCTTGATGGCCACGATCGTACCCTGACCTAAAATAGTCTTTCAATTTACCTCTAAATTTTTCTGGAATGATTTCATCTTCTCTGAAAAAGGAGTTCTTTCTGTCAGCGTTCCTTGCAGCTAAGGATTCTGGAGTGATATGTTCTAAGACCCAATATGGATTTTGAGTTTGTCTGTTGTAGCACGAAATGAATTCTTCGCGGTTTTGTAGATCATGAATGGGGCCCGGAAATCCATACTTGAAGAATCCGGCAGGATTGATGTTGAATGAATGAGGTTGGACCTTACCATTTGGCTTTTCGGTGACCGGGAACGGTGTTTCAACAATTTGCCCTGGAGAACGTTTGTTTAAAAGAAGGTATGTTAAGCCCGTACCGGCACCTAATCCTACCAAACCAGACAATAATATCCTACTACTCATAGTTAAATTGGCCTTTGGCGATCACACAATTAAGAAATTTGTACTGTATATTTATTCTTACACAGTTCTAGCTTCTATAAAAAACAAAACACTCTAAGATTACTTAATGGCCAATTACACTATTGATATTTTTTTGTTTAAATTTTAGTTCAGTTTTTTTTTCCGCGATGAGCTTTATTTCCGTTTATATGCTTCTGTCTTTTAGTTGAAGGATTTCAATTGAAAGGGTTCTTCGACAGATCCTACAGATTCTGACTGAGCATAAGCATCCATTAAAGAAACAATACTTGCTTTCTGTTCGGGATTTAAAATATTTGCAATAGCACCTTTGAAGGAATTTTTGTCCAATTTGGCCAGAGCCATGATTTCCTTTGCAACCTCTTTGTCCACTTTGTTCATATAAGCCTCATGATATCTGACAAAGAAAGAAAGACATAACGCAATTGACGATGACGCTTTTGAGTTGTCTTGCTTAATTACTTCCCCTGTGAATTGGATTATTAGCTTCATTTCAATGTTCGCTAGAGATAAAGAATCTTTAGCTTGGATATCTTGGAAAAATCTCTTTATGACCAACTTCATCAAGTATTGTAATGACGAGTATTTAGCGGTATTCGATATTATTCTTTTGAAACCTTGGAAAGTAATAGGTTGTGTAGTAGAGTTGTTTAGTGCTTCCAATAGGATATCTGCGCAGCCACTCAGTTCTTGATTGCTTAGATTGGAGTATCCGTTGGACAGTAAAATTAAAATGGTAGCAATTTTGTTGTTTGAGTTTAGTTTATTATAAATCACATCCTTTATTGACCCGTAAAAAATTTCAAGTAACGCAATGTTTTTATCATCCTCAGAGTCTGTAAGTGCCTTTACCAATGCCTTGAAAAGCGGAAGTATAATTGGGATTATCAAGTCGCGATCACCGCATTCATAAATCTTCCCTATGATGAATAAAAGACAGGAATAGAGATCTAGCTTAAACATATTGTCAAACTTACTAATGTTTGACTCGAATGCGATGAACGTTTTTTTCAGCAAATCAATGTCAGTGGTGGATAGCTTTATTTCGTTATTGTTATCATTGCTGTCTAACACATTATACTTGATAAATGGCAGTCTTTTTGAAATTATCATCATTAACAGCCGCAGTAATTCATATAATTTGTCGATATCTTGTAGAAACGTCTCAGGTGTAGTATTGCATTTTGTATAACCAATGATCAAGTCGTTGATGATATCAACAAGTAAAAATTCTTCTTTGCTATCACCTGTAGAAATAAGCCTATCCATTATCCCAACAACTTCAGCAATTATATCATCTTCAAATAAATGTTTGGTGCATAAATTACATTTTAAAACATTATGCAAAGCAGGTAGGACCTGCATCTTAATTGAATGGTCATCAATATTCTTGACGATAGCCTCCAAGCATTGGCTAAACAAAACAAAAATAAAATACTCCAATTCCTCGTTATCAAGAGATCCTAGAATAATGTTAACGTCTGAATCAAGCGTGCATCCAAGTGCCTCTACAAAATTTAACCAGACTGGCTCATATAATTCAATCTTTGTACTTCTTAATTCAATAAAGGTATTGTCTTTCGATTGATTTTTCAATTCCAGTGTAGCGTCATTCTCATCATATTTTATCATCATGTATTCGCGAAGAGAAATGATCCATAATGGAACCAAAATATTCCAATACTTCTTTGTGAAAGAGACGAGTTCTTCGTTTGATGAGGTGATGGACCTTTGTACTACCTCCGCCCAAGCGTCCAAAACGGCAAGTTCAATTTTCCGTTTTGCTTTTGGCGTAACAATGACAGCTTCACCTACATTTATGCTGGAAGTAGAATCTTTCAAATTGCGCAAAAGATCAATCAATAGTTGGGAAATTCTTCCTAGTTTAGTAGGTGGCATGATATTGGAAGCTAGCACTTCAGCGGCAACAGTGATAGCGAAGGATATTACCGTAGGTGAGCTTCCTTTACTGAATGCAGGCATCAACGCGCTAGTTATTTGAGCTTCCTGTTGTTCTAATATCGACGATTCAGGAATCTGAGGATCTCTCATTGATGAGTAGTTCTTGAGCACAAAATTCAAAATTTGTAATCCTGTCAACTTCATATCCTCGCACCTGACTGTAGATCCGCGGAATGAGATTTCAATGAGATCCGCAAGCTTTTTACTCAAAGCAACAAGTAATTTTTCATGTTTTTCGGATTCCAAACACAATGTTAAAATCAAATCCAAAATAACTTGTTTGCTCTTCCATTGAATGCTGTCTGAGCCGAGATCGTGGGTATCTGTATTGGCCATCTGGCTAACGTTAGCTATCGATTCTTCTTCTTCACCTTTTATTTCTTTCTCTGAAGATTTTTGGAGACCGTTTAGCTTTAATAACACTGTCACGTCCCTGTAATAACTTTGAAATAGTCTTCCTATATTCATATTGAAAACCGAATACAATTTGTCGAACCAATGGCTGTCTTCTTCAAGAGTATGCAATATCCATTCGGTAAAGTAACTCCTCACAGAGCGAGAATTTGGAAAAAGCGCCAAATATCTCCAGCTTAAACTTTCCATCCCTTTCATGAATATTTCTTCCATTTGTAATTTGTACAATAATGTGAATGAATCAAAGTTTTCGAAAGCGCTTTTTAAACTCGAAGTACATGGAATAAGTTCATTTGAGCCTGTAAAGGTAGAGTTAAAATATGTGGATCCTATTCCTGTAACTATTGAATTTTTAATTATATTCTTAGAGGAAGAAATGAATATTCCGTAGTTTAGAATGCTTTTCATTTTGAACGTAGCCATATTTTCGAATATTTTAATGCTAATGATATTGTTGAGTGTGTTATTGGAAATCAATAAAGATAAAGTAGTATTCCTGAACGAATCAAGAACCTTAGGATTCAGCTCTAGAAAGTTTGGGCCCACCGTTTCAGCTAAAGTCCTTAAAATTTCACCAATTGCCACATGTGAATTAAATTCTCTATTGTAGTTGCAGCGAAGAGTGGAGCGCCCGTAGGCACCATATCTGTCGTTTATCAGCGCCTCTTCCATAAAATTGAGCAGCATAGATGTTGTTTTCAGATCAATAACCAAGTGCTTCTCAAGGAGAACGTGCATTGCCTTCAATGACCAAGAATGGACCACAGGATGTGGGTCATTTGTTAGCGCAAAAATTACATTAAATGAGGTTTCAAAATTTGCGTATTGTGAATTGTATTTGAAAATTGTTGCCAGCGATAGCACGTGAAACATTCTTAAGTATGGCTCTTCCATATCTGCAACGTTTTTAATGAATATTCTTGATTGTTCTATAAGAAACCTTTGCCTCTCTTCATCGTTATATGTCCGTGCAATAGCGGCTGTAAGTAACCCTATACAATCTGCTTTGATTTTTGTTAAAAAAGTGTCATTAAAAAACTGAATTTTTTTGATAGATTCAATAATTAATTGCCCCACTGTGTAGTCCAGCTCTAAGCTTCTTTCTTGCATAATGTACAAAGCACTATGCAACGCACTACAAACGTTGGCCGCAATTGCAACACTTCTCAACGGGGTAGTCATCTTGGAAAACATTGACAAGTTTAAAGTTTCCATAACAGAGTACTGTATTTTACTATTCAGAAATGGAAATACAGAAGAAAAGAGCTCCATAGAGGAGTCGATTAGAGATGTAGTAACCTGAGGTGCATAACGATCAGTTTGCGAGTAAGATCCGGATCCATATAGTAGGATCAATGAGTCCAGAGATAGAATTGGAGAAATTGGTTTTGATATTTCCTTCTCGAAAATGTTGTACCAATCGTAATCCTTAGATGGCCAGTTTCCACTAATTGATTCGTCATATTTGTTAGCAGGGGACATTGACAGACTTGCAATACGGTCGCTAGCTATCTTACTAGAAAGACCAAAGGCGAAACCATTGTTTTGACGGAGTAAAGAATTTATTGAGGATTCTGAGACGGCGTTATTTTCTAGATCGTCTTTATTCCCCACCTTCTTGTTACGAATGTGTTTGAGGTTGCTTAAACCAGAAGAGCTTGACTCTGTATAGAGATTGGGATCTGAGAAATTCTTTACGATTAATATTAGTAACGAGCTATTGAAATCGCCACTTATGTACTTTTCTAATTTGAGGTAAACCTGTAGGATCCTGTTCTCGTTGTGCAATAGTGCATTGTCGATGTTTTTAGATTTCAAATCAACGGAATGGTTGAAATTGGAACATTTAGTCAACAAATATGATACTTGCTTGGCCATATCTTTGTCAATTTGGGTATTACTTAAATACGTCAATAAACAGGTCAAGGCGTGGTTTCTTATTTCCAAATTCTTGTACAATTCATCCTCGTCGTGATACGTGTAAGTGTGCGTTAATAAAACTTTCCAGAAAAGAAATAATTGAGATGTTTGTAGTTTCAAATATTGTTCATCTTTATAATTCATTAGTCCGATCAATAGTATCCAGCATAAAAGACCTTTGAAGTATAAATTGGAGGATGTAGACGTGGTATTGTTTTTAATGAATGAAGTGGAGAAAACCGTAATTCTCATAATTAGCTCGTACGAGATATAGTCGCTCTTGGCGTCTTTAATCAAATTCGCTATAATAAAAGCATGTCCATGATTTCTATAAAAGACAAACTTTTCAGTCGATTTGAAATCACTGGATAACGCATGTAGAGAGTTTTCTATAGTCTCCGAAAGATACTCCGGACAATTATTGAGGAAAACTCTCAAAATTTCCATTGTGTGAACACGGATTGTAAAGATTTCACACGTGGCCAATTCAACTAGTTTATCTCTAATTTCTTTAATAGTATACTCCTCAGTGGCAAATGTAGAGTTCAAATCGCGTATTAAAACATACGTCAAATCTAGTTGTACTAGTGTAAGCCACTGTGTGCCAGGCTTAACATCAACGCCGTACTTTAAGCTTTTCGCTGAATCCGTTTTAGAGGAATTCAGGTAAGAATCCGAACAACCTAATATATGATATAGCACTTGAGTTTTAGCAGTGTCACTCAGATGTGGTAATATGAATTCATGCATATGTTGAAAGTACCTCAAATACCTTGTTAATGTGTTCATGCTTTTATTATTCACTTCGTAATCACTAAAGATCTGACTTAAAGATAGCACTGTATCAAGGTATTTTGAGTTACTCAGGAAGGTTTTGTCAGCAAGTAAATTTAAACTAATAAAATGTATAATAGATTCAAAACAACCGCTTTTCACATCTCGAGTGTCAGAATTTAGAAAAATTCTCACGTAAATCGACCATACTTCTTGCAAAGTTAGGATCTCTTTTGAGAAGTAATAATCAAATAAGATCTCCGCTAAAGACTTTGCCGTAGAGAGACGTGTCTTATCGTTGGCAAAACCATAAACCCCTATCTCGCCCTCCGTAAATTTAGAATATATTGTTTCTAGGATATCATGAGCATGCTCTTTGATAAAAGCTGTTTGTTTGAAATGAGCCACCCAACATTCTATCAGTACAGACACAAAACTCACTGGGAAGTCCTTTTCATCCGAATAAATACTGTCGAAAACGGTTTTGGATAGCTTTGAGAATTTTGCATATGTAGTTGGATCTAAGATTTTGTCATCATTATTAGAATTTCTTAGGATCGCATTAAACAGTTGAAGTAGTAACGTCATAAAAGTTGCATGGTGATATTTACTCTTTTCCATGATCTTTTTCAAGTTTTTGAATACTGCACTAAACAGCAATGGGACCAAAGATGAAACTTCACTTCCAAAAATTTCAAATAATTGAATCAAAACGGTACATGCAATATCTTTTGCAGGTGTGTATATATACTTCTTTTTCTTCATTGTTGATTTTTTTTTTTTCTTCGTTTGGTTAGGATCATTAATTTCGTCATCGATCAAGACATCCTCCTCACATAATACATTGGTCAGAAATGCAGAGGAATCGAATACCATCCCAGGATGTTCGTCTTTTAGACATTGTGTGGACATTGCATAAAGCTGAGACAGGCTGGTGAACACCGAGTGCAGCTCTAAAGTATCCGCATCCTCTAATGTTGTGGTATATCTTATAAATTCATCCAATTGGTTATGTATGTCTTTAACCTCCTGTAATTCAGCGTCACTGGCGTCCTTCAAAGATATCACCTTCTCCAAATTGGCAGTTATCCACGTTAACAGGTCATGGCCGTGATCTGTTGACGTTTCTATGAGTTCTCTAAGAGACTGATTTCCCATTATTACAGCCTACGTCTTTTACTTTCTTAGTTTTCTTATAGCTTAGTTAATAATTAATTCAATATATAAACATGTAATTAAATATCGTTTCATTACGCCAGTGAAGAAAAAATAATACCTGCGCTCCATTATGCGGTGTGCGGAAGTAGGATATCAAAATACGACAAAAGAAACCTATAAAATATTCAGGTAGTAGATAATAGATATGGAAGACGTACTTATTTGAGATTTCAGCTGACCGTGGGATCGGAATTGTAATTTGAACTGACAAGTTGGTTGTTAACAGCAGTATCAGGGCCAATTAGTGCGGAAAAATCGATGACATCTGGCAGCACTCTATTAATTGAATAATCAAACTCTTCAAATTCTGCTAGAAGTTTATCCAGGTATTCTTCCTGCGCAGTAGTCGCCGTATGAACTCCATTGTTGGCAGTTTGAAAACGTAAATCGGTCTCTTGTTGTGGGAAATTTAGAATGGAACGAAGGCTCGTGGCTGGAGTTTGTTGTTGTTGCTGTTGTTGTTGTTGCTGTTGCTGTTGTTGTTGTTGCTGTTGCTGTCCGGATATCTGTCCGGTTTGTGGCGGTACTCTGCATTTCGTAAAACTATTGTTTGTATTTAACGGTGAACTTAAAGTGCCGCTGCTTTCCTGACGTTGCAACTTGACTATGTTTAGAATTTGTTCAGATAGTACAGAGGTCTTTTCGTTGAACTCTTTGAATAGTTGGTTCAAAACTTTAAAAGTTCGTTCACTTGCATTTGAAGCACCCTTCAAAAGAGATAATATTTCACTGCCTAGCTGTGTAGCATTATATATGTCTGAGTCAACCTTGCCCTTCTGTATTAGCCCCTTCTCTGTTTGGTAAACATAGAACTTGAGGCATGCGACGCTAAAGAAAATTGTATGAATAGAAAACCAATAGCTACCACTCAAAAGATTTTGAACAATCATGTCATAAGATAACTGGATGACTTTTTTGGCTATTTCAATGCAGTTCTCAGCCATATGAATTTGAAATTGGAATTCTGGGACATCTAGTGGGTCTATGGATATATAATGGTAAAAGGGTTTGTATAGTACAATTTTTGATAATAGAAAGTCCAGATACAGCAATTTTTTAGGTTTCGTGTATGGAGAACTGCTATCATTTGCGCAAATATGTAGTGGTAGTTGTGGCTCACGATAGATTATTTTTTCAACTTTCAATATATCAGGTAATTGCGCATACCAATTTTCTAATTGATCATTTAGAGATACGATCTGCAATCTCGAATCTTCCTCCAAAGGCTTTCTTCTCAAAGAATACATTAATTTGTAAATCCGAGACATAATCAATATAAGCTTTGTGTGTTCATTGTTCATTCCACAAGAGCTTATCATTCGCCAATCTTGAAACTTTATCCCCGCTGTAGATATATTTTCATCGTCAACATCTAGGGGAAATTCTTGATCTATATCAGATTCGTCAATACCGCTTGGGAAACCAAGAATACAATTCATGTACAAATCCAATTTGTACACAGACCAAAAAAGCCTTTTCTTTGTTTCATCTTGAATCGCAGTGGGCCCAGTTATAGATGATTTTCTATGCAAACCCTCCTTTAGCGCTGCACGAAGAGCAATCCCAATGAAGGAATAGCAAGCCTTCAAGTTTGCTGAGCATTGTAAAAATATGGTCATCATAAATATGGCTTGGATGGAATATATATCAGTAATGTTCGAAAAATCCAAAGATCTTTTGGCCTCTAAAAAGTACCTATAGCCTTCATCCGTATAGAATTCCCTGGTTGCATTACTATCCTTGCTTAAGTCATCCTTGGAAAAGAGAGCTCCGACCGCCAAAACAGAGTAGATCAGAGGTTTCGTTTTCACTTGCTCCGGAGTATACTCCTTGCCAATTTTTTCTGCTGCGTAAATAGAATCTAGGATAGAAATGATTGTAGGTCTATGGTAAAATCTGAATAGCACGCAGGCACAATCCCAGGTCTTTTGGATAAATTTCAAAGCAATATCCCTGGGAGGTAACGGTATGCTTGTCTTGATGCGCCACGGAGTATTTTTTGGTAGACTCTCACGTATTATATTATTAACATCCAATTGACCCTGTAGTGAATATGCTTTGACAGTCTCCAAGAAAATCTCATTGTTGAAAGAAGGAGAAGTGACTATCTGATGAAGCGCCTCAGGTGGAATTATCGCCTCAACAATACTTTTGTAGTCAACGGTACTTTGACTGCTTTTAGCGAGGACATCGCCTTGCTGGGAGGTTTCCTGAGAGTACAGGGAATTATCTTCACTTAATTCTCTACCAAATGCCGGTGGGTTCCGTGGAGGCCTGTCATATGAGCATTCGAGTTTGTTAGTGTGACAAAATCTACATGGTGTTTGTCCACTGCACCGTACTTTTCTCTTTCTACAGGTCATACAGGCTCGATGAGTTCTCCCTCTGGTTGGCTTTAATTCATTGGTGCCCGCATCTCTCGATAATACCAAAACTCTAGATTTCTTACCTTTCGCTTTCTTCATTGCACGTGAACTAGCCTGCCCAGGCTCTCTTTAAGACATATTTATTTTCAAATAGTTTTCTCAATCGACGTCGATCAGTTCTTTCCTTTTGTCAAGCATGGAAAACCATGTTTGTAAAATCGCAATAAACCTGGAACGTGCCAGGGAGTAATACATATAAAGCATACAAATGCCGGCTTTTAATTAGCTATTGATATTTACATTTTAACATTGTTTATATAAATCTTATACGCTGGATTAACGTTTGCGAGTGTCCCAACGCTTCTTGATAAGCTCGTGTAGATGGTGACCTTGTGGGCGTCCTAAGTTTCTTTCGTACACATAGTAACTCAAAGATCCCACTACAACTGCAAAAAATGGATCAGAGAATCTACAGCAAACACCAACTCGAGAAAGAGTACATCAAATATGTATGATGTTACTTCTTCGGAACGGCGTTGAGTATATGTTAATATTAGTGCTTAGCACGAAAAGAAAAAAGGCTGAAAAAATATCGGGAAGGAACATACTTTCCTAACAGAAATGGAGCGTGTTGGACCATAGTATCGATTATAATATCTGTATAGTTGTCTGCTTTCCAGTTTTAGAATATAAATCAGAGCTTCACCCCTTGTACTTGTGTGGCTAACAGAGAAAAATAGAGTGCGCGTTTACCTTAGATAATGCAATATGTGCATGATGTTAATGTTTATATTTTATATAGTATATGTAACCCTTGATTGAGAAAGCCTTACATAATGCAGCAATCACGTATGCCGAGACCATACATCACCTTTTCAACGTCTTTTCGTACACGAACCCAATCGCTTCTTCTTTGAACAAACTCATATATTTCTTCTTGCGTGAAAATTCCATTGAATTTCCCAAGGTCGGAAATTAACTTCCCTAGCTCTTTCGAGTCCTTTCCGGATATGATATACAATTGCCCAATAGATTTCAATCCAACAAAATAAGGTACAACGTTTTTTTGTTTTAATTTATTGGCAATAAAATCATAGAAGTAATTTAGATCACAGATCAACCAAATAGCGCCTTCTGTAGATATAAAGCTTTTTTTCAAATGTTTTACGATCTCGTTGAAAAATCTTTCACCGATTTCTTGTTGGTAGACATCAATGGTACCCTTATCGGTCGCCCCAGTCAATAGGAAACAATGATTAGAAAGTAACTCAACGACCCTAATAGCACATTTTGTCGGTTTTATATCCCGTATTGGTGAATTTGTGGAAGGGGGCGGTGGGTTGTAGTCGTCAGGTAACTGTAGAGTCTTGAAAACGAATGAAATTTCATCCATTAGTTTGTTTATACCAATATTTAACCCTTCTGCTACAAAGTCATCAATAGAAGTTTCAAAATTTTTTTTTGATTGGATAACATCATTGAGGAAATCTTTGTTCTTGTCGATAATCTTCTTAGGAATTAGTTCGTTTTTGTAAAAAATGGAAATCATTTGTAATATGATGTCACCTATATTGATCAGCTCAGTAAATTGTACCAACGGTTCTACCCGACTATTTCCCGGTGAAAGTGAATCAAACTTTATTTCTATTTGCTCTAACTCATTGGGATTATACTTTTGTAGTAGCATAATCGCCTTCTCAAAAGCAGGTTTAACGTGATTTTTATTCAATTGGGTAATCAAAATTTTAAAAATCTCTTGACATCGCAACTTAATTAACGGTAACAAATTTTCCATCGTATGAAATCTATAGATTTCATCTGTCTTTTCGCTTGTCTCGTGTAGAATTTTGTAACAAAGGTCAAGACTTATCAGCGATTTAATATTTTGTAGATTATTAGAGATCAAATTCAAATTATATGCTAATTGTAGTTGTTGTTTTAGTTTTTGATTTTCGTTATTGGAAAATTTGAAGATCTTAGTAAAGGAACTTAAAAAATCCAGTTTATCATCAGATATGTTATTAGTTGAGTGCACCGATTGTGGTGGTGTCTTTAACTTTGGTTCTGCTTCTGGTGTAGTTGCCGAAATTATTGTTGTTGAATGGCTATTTGATGAATCGTTATTGTTTGTGCTCGTAGTATCTGTTTGATCTTTCAGAGAGTTATAAATTTTTTCATTCTGCTCTCGTTCTTTGTCTTGAAATTGGATATCGTAATTAACTAACTGTGAACTAATCAGTGATTCAAAGACTCTAGTTGTTTGATTTAAATAGTTGACAACAAAGGGCTCCAGATACAGGTCTAAAAATTCGTGAGCAACCTTACGAAAAGTTGAACCTGCGTTGACAGAATCATTTAATTCGGTACCAAATTTCTTTATAAACGTAAAATAAAGCTGTGGTAAACATTCATAATTTGCCTTGGAATCTTTATCGTTTGATTTCAAAAACCCGCTATAATTTGATAGAATGTTATTTAGAATGTCCAGTAAAACATCCTGAATAAAAGATTCAACTAACTGTAAAATTACAGGAAATTCCTCTTGGAATAGGATGTCGGCTAATTTGATCTTTTCATTAAGAAAATCTCTTAATGGGTCGAGAAGTTTGTCCAAAGTCTCAGGATTAATGATGTCTGTACTTTTACTATCTTCCCCTCTTTGGGGTTGCTCTCTCAAAAACAGTTCGTCATTGGAAGGTAAAACTGTTAAACTAGGAGGTAAATCTGCTTTCGATTTGAAAAATTCGATAGCATTGTTTTCCTCATTTGATACCAGTAAGACTTTAATAAAGCGCGCCACTGTGACTAAATCGTTGGACTGGTAATTTAATTCAATTTCTTTGAGAACAGAGTTTATAAAGATTTCTCTAAGGATGTTAAAGTTCGTATCTATCTTACTATATGTTTTCAGATCATTTCTGTTTGATAAATTGTAGCGTTTGATGAAATTTAGAGTTTTTATTTGTTTCAATGGATCGTTGGAGTATGAATTTGGAAAGAAATTAGCTAGGTTGTTGTTGTACAGTTTTTTAGCAAATGAATTATAACAATGGTAAAATTTTGCAAAGATTTTTTTGGATTCTTGAGAAGTGAAAGATTTGTATACCTCGAATATTGCTATAGGATCCTCGTTATCATTGTCGTTCAATAATTTACTATCTTCTGTGTCGTGCGAGTGGACCATTTGAAGGCCCATTCTGGTTAACTTCAACGACCAGTACTTTGAATCATTCTCACCTTGAAGAACTGAATCATGAACCTGTTTATTTACCTGTTGAAAACTTAAATAATCTGTAGTGGGCAAAAATGATGCAATATTAATGACAACCTCGGGAACTTTTAGTAGGCCGTCCATTGTACCGCTCCCCTTTCGCCTCTATTTTTCTTGTCCATTATTGTTTATTTGTTTGGCCTCATATTTAGGTGAGAGCTTTCTCTCAACTAATTATTTCGGCAAAGAAGGAAGTCTCAAAACACTTGGAGCATAGTGAGGAATAAAGCGAAAGGCTAATAGCAAGAATCTGGATAGGCAGATATGGAACCGCAAGATCCACAAATAAGAGAGGACATTAAAACTACTGCAACATACATTAAACAGCACGGGGCTAGTTTCGAAAGCAAATTATTAGAGGATGAGAGATTTTCATTTATCAAGAAAGACGACCCACTCCATGAATACTATATCAAAGTTTTGAACGAGCCAGCAACGAATTCAGGAAATGAGGAAGATATAGGAAGGAGGGAGCACGAGATAGCTAAACCACAAAACTTTTTATTTTCCCAGTATGATACAGGGATCTCACGGAGAGACATGGAAATAATCAAACTCACGGCACGCTACTGTGCGCTGGATGAAAGTAACCTTGGATGCATAGCCTCGAAACATGGCGAGGGCTCTTTACAGTTTTTAAACAGTTCACATCCGTTACACAACACGTTTACCGATTTTGTCACTCAGTATAAACGCATAATCTCTTCCGAGGATCAACAAATAAAGAAAACCAAGAGTGAAATCATCGACGAGTGTTTTGGCAGAGCACAATATTGGGAATTCGCTAAAGATCAAGACCAAGAGCACAATAAACTTGTAGAGTTGTGTAAAATACAATTTGCGGCGATCCCGTGGGATGAATTCACTCAGGTGGCGAAATTCTTTATTCCTGACCACACAGATACATTGGTAGATGCTCTCGATTTATCCCAGATGAGGCTGCGAAGAGTACAACCCAATATGAAGATATTTGACCGTGTCAGTCCAGTGAATGAAGAACAAAAGGCGGCCCTGGACCAGGTGAAGTCTAAGGGAGGAGCCCCTGGAAGTAAGAAACGTAAAATTAGAGCAGCAGGGGAGACAAGGCTAAAGAAGAACAAGAAATAAGTAAAACAAGCCAGAGTTAGATAGAAGTATATACACGCTGAAAGTACATCATAATAACGCACCCGCATCATCTCGCACGGCTTGATTTTGGCGTCTTTTTCATGTTGACATTTTTTGTATATAGTAAGTGAAATTCTCGAAGAAATGGCTCTATTGGAAAACAGAATTGGCAGCGTGCAGGAGGCCAGGATGATTGATATAAACGTCAATAACATTTTTTTTAGATCTTACTCGGTTGACCCCAACTCCGGACATGCGATTTATGTCTTTGACTCGACGTATTTACCTGCGCCCGATGAAATCGGTGATAAGCAGGTTTATGATTTACTTATTAATGCACTTATGGATCGATTGGTGATGAAATTGCCACAGGCACCGTATTCGCTAGTAATCTTTTCATCTGGGTTTTCCCAGCGAAAAATTAGCTGGGTTTACGGTATTAAAATGTTTGCCAAATTACCTAAAGAGACCAAGTTCTATTTACAAAAGATATTCATTGTTCATGAATCATTTTTTGTCAGATCGGTGTACCAAGTGCTCTCAAATGCCATGAATTTCAATTTCTTGGACTCAAAGGATAGTCAGCATGATTTTCCGAGTCTGGTTCATGTCTTAGATCTGACTTCTTTATCCGAGCTATTAGATATTACACGGCTCAGGATATCGTTGAACGTGTATTTATATGACTATCAGATAAGTGAGCGTATAGATGTTTCGGAGGAATATTATAACCGATTGACGCCTTTGGCGATAAGACAGTATAGACAATTAATATTTGACAAAATTTTCAAGAAATTGCAAAGCGATGCTGTGATGTGTGAACTGATTTTCCAAAAACCAGGAAACTATAAAAAGGTAAACATTTTCTTAGACATTATCAAGAGAAACAACTATATTGATTTGTCTCAATGGGACATTTATTCATTGGCCTCCGTGTGGTTGAACTTTTTTATCAAGAATAAGGCCAAGGCTTTGATTCCTATTGAATTGATTCCGTTACCAATTGTTGATGATTTCATATCCACAAGAGAAACATTTCATAAAATCATCAAATTTAATCAGTATCAAGACCTCTTTGTGGTGATATTCCCCTTCTTTAACACGATTATAGCGCATGGTGAGGTGACTAGGCATGACTCAAGGACGTTAAGTAAAGCTTTGACCCCTGCACTATGTAAGGAGAAACTCTCTATCATGACTAACGACCGTTTAGCCATTGGATCAAGGTACATTAAGAATTTGTTAGATTTTTTCCCTGAAATCGTGAAGGATATAACATCGTCTTTGTCATCGGCATCATCATCTTCTACAATACCTCTATTACCTAAACCAAGAAAATCATCCCCAACCAGATACAGCGAATTGGGTTGCTTAACCTTACCTAGAAGTAGAAGTCCCAGTCCACAGAGATCCGTTACGTCTCCAATATTCGCACCTGTAGCATTACAGAATACACCAGTATTAAAACCTGAGTCATCAAATAGAAATGTTTCCTCCCCATTAATTAATACTAGGCCTTTGCCCCCACCCAAGACACTTCTACAACCACAGTTGTCACTAACTTCCCGTTCAAATACCGATTTAACATTAGCCTTGTCTTCTACAGATACCTTATCTTCGCCAACAAAAACACCATCTACTGAGTTACTTCCAATGAGCAACAGCAGCACAGATTTGTTGATATCGGACACTATCAAAGAAATGGTTAAGGATGAGCCTGTAAAGGACAAAAACTCCACAGACACAGATGCGTTGATACAGCAGTTCGAGAGTTTGGCTGTTGAGCAAAATTCAAAGATCAAAAAATTTGATAAAGAATTACAGGAAAAGAAGAGGAAAAGTGAAAATACTTCAAAGATAGCAGACAAATTTTCCCAAAAAGGATATTCGGATATTAAAGCAGGTAATAAAGTCAGTAGGCTAGCTGCATTATACGAAGAACGTTTGCAAGGTTTACAAGTAATGAATGAAATGAAACAAAAGTGGTAACTTATATAACTGTATCTTTTAACACATACATATTGCATATACGAAAACAAATACCCCCCTTTTAAGATAGTGACAGCCCTAGCCATTAAGATTCTGATGTAAAAAATATTAGATTAAAATATGTTAAGTTTTAATTAATAAATAAATAAATAAATAGATTATTTGCGTCATCTATATGCACAGTCTATAGTGTTGAATAAAAGTCGTTTACGGCTTATGAAGACACATTGTATTTTTTTGTTATCTTATAAGGATTTTATTCGCCCCTCCGTATATTACCAATATGGTTAATTGCTGAACCAGCCTTGAAAAAATCGATTTGATCTTTCGACATGGTATGCTTTGCCTTAATGATAAATGAGTCACCGTTTGGTTTAGTGATCTTAACGTCAATTTCTCCCCCATTATTACCGTCTTTGGCAATCATGTCGGCAAGATTCAATGTTTCTAAAATATCTCCGCTCGAGATTTTATCATAGTCAGATTCAGTAGCAAAGGTCAATGGTAGCATACCTTGTTTTTTCAAGTTTGTTTCATGAATTCTTGCAAAAGACTTGACTAAAAGAATCTCACCACCAAGAAATCTTGGCGATAAAGCAGCATGTTCTCTTGCAGAGCCTTCACCATAGTTATGTTCTGCTATTACGGTCCATGGTCTATTGTCGGATTTCCATTTCATCATCAAACCAGGGATGTCATATTCAGTGCCGTCAAGATCATAAGCTTTGTTAACTTCACCAGTTTCTTTGTTTTGTGCACCAATTAATGTGTTATAGGAGATATTTTCAAGATGACCCTTATATTTCAACCAAACACCTGCAGCAGAAATATGATCGGTTGTACATTTACCTTCCACTTTCAAAAGAACATTTGTCTTCAATTCTTTGCCATTCCATGCTTTGAATGGATCCAATAACTGTAACCGGTCAGATTTAGGATCAACTTTGATCTCTATGTTGCTATTTGGTTTTGGGTCCAATTCAGGATAGAATTTGTCCCTACCATGCTCAAATCCTCTTTTTGGCAATTCGTCCCCATTGGGTGGTTGAAATTTGAAATCTTCCCCATTGGGTAATTTGATGGAGTCCGTCAATGGATTAAATTGAGCATTTCCAGAATAACTCATTGCTGTTACTATTTCTGGGGATGTTAAGAAATTCATTGTATTTCTATTGCCATCATTTCTTGCTCTGAAATTTCTATTAAACGATGTGAAAATAGTATTTGCCTCTTTTGATGTCTTGGAAACGTCTTCTCTATTCCATTGTCCTATACAAGGACCACATGCATTTGCCAAGACTTTAGCACCGTTTTCTTGGAAAATATCAATTATGCCGTCTCTTTCCAAAGTAGCTCTGATTTGCTCTGAACCAGGAGTCACAAAGAATGGAATACGAGGCTTTAAGCCTACTTTAGAAGCTTGTTTGACTAAATCAACTACACGACTCATATCTTGATATGATGAATTAGTGCATGACCCAATCAAACCAGCACTGACTTTTTGAGGCCAATTCTCTTGCAGACTTCTTTCAGCATATTGGGATATTGGTGTGGACAAGTCAGGTGTGAATGGACCATTAACGTGAGGTTCAATGGCGGATAAATCGATTTCAATGACTTTTTCATATTGGGCACCTTCATCTGCCCTCAAGAAGCCATATTCGTTTAAGGCAACATCAGCTGCATCGGCCACTTCGGATCTATTAGTTGCCTGTAGATAGCGCTTGTGAGCTTCTTGGTAAGGGAAGGTTGATGTTGTAGCACCAATCTCAGCACCCATATTACAGATGGTTGCCATACCGGTACAGGATAATGTAGAGACACCTTCACCGAAATATTCAATAATGTAACCAGTACCACCTCTTACGGTCAGTAAACCAGCGATCTTTGTGATTACATCCTTAGGAGTTGACCATCCATTAAGCCTTCCGGTTAGTTTAACACCTAAAATTTTTGGAGCCTTCAATTCCCATGGTGTGCCTGTTAGAGCATCCACTGCGTCTGCACCACCGACACCGATAGCAATAGCTCCCAGACCACCTGCATTTGGTGTGTGAGAATCAGTACCTAGCATCATCAAACCTGGAGCTGAGAAATTTTCCAAGACGATTTGGTGAATGATACCAGAACCTGGACCCCAAAATTGAATACCATATCTCTTGGCGCAACTTTCCAAGAAATCAAAGACTTCTTGGTTAGTAGCAATGGAGGATGGTAAATCTTGGGCTTCACCGTCCTTACCCACAATCAAATGGTCACAATGAATAGATGCGGGGACGGATGTCTGATTTAGACCCGTGGTCATGAACTGTAAAAGTGCCATTTGAGCGGATGCGTCCTGCATAGCCACACGATCTGGATTCAGTTTCAAGTACTTGTTACCACGAACAGTGGATAGATCTGAAGAAGTTATCGATTCTTCGGGATCGCAGAGATGCGAGTATAAAATCTTTTCTGCTAATGTCAATGGAGCATTATTTGTTATTTGTTTGATCTTATCTAAATTTGTTAGAAGTTTAGCATATGGAGGTACTTTTGTTTGAAATTGCTTGGACACAGAAGGGAACATATTGGCATGTGATGCCAAATGCCTCTTTATGTAAAACCTGTTAGCGGAAGATAGCATCGAAATTATCTTTGCGGATGACTCTATGCTTTTATGCTCAACTGAAGACGAAATAGAAATGCAAATGCAAATGTCTGAATTGATCACTATGAAAGAACAAGATTAGCTAGCTTATATACATGTTTGATTTCATGCCACATATTCACAAAAAAGTTTCAACGTGAGAGAGCTACCAACATTATAGAATTTTTGTTATATTTTGAAAAATTTCCGGTGGAATTTTATTCGCGATGACTCAAGAAAAAGGAAACCCGAAAAATTCTGCAAAAAATAATGCTTCCAGTCGGATTTGAACCGACGATCTCCACATTACTAGTGTGGCGCCTTACCAACTTGGCCATAGAAGCTTTATTTCTTGTTATTTTCCCCGCATTAGTGAGGTTAGATTCTCATATTTCAATCAAGCCCTGCCCGTGTGTTCTGCTTATGCCTCTTCGATGACAAGAACCACACCTCGTGCACATTATCATCAGTATGATTTGGTTTTCCTGGTATGTCTGAAGTATCAACTATCGTCCGTGTACTGGGATATTATGATATATGGAGCTGGAAGATGACATTGTTGGAACAAGATTGTACTATCGTCCATGTATCACTATTATACACGGTGTTAAAAAATAACGTAAATTTGTTGGAACAAGATTCAACTATTGTCCATCTATTACTATTATACGGTGTTAAAAGATGACATAAACTACGAGACCAGTAAGTTAAGATTCAAAGTGTCGTCGAAATTAATGGAAGCTGAAGCGCAAGGATTGATATTGTAATAGGATCAATGAATGACAACATATAAAAAGAGGAACAGAGTCATTTATAATATTATGCAAAATTATTGATTCCTTTCTGTGGATTCCTAAATCCATGAGGAGAATCTCTAGTATAATCTATATACGTAATATTATAACATTAAGAAATAACGGAATCCCAAAGATCATCATACAATTTAAATGGTTATTAGTAACAAAGTCTCTAGGTGCACAAGGTCCACGAGTGCTTGTAGTGTCTACCTTTGACGGCGCCCGGTTCCAGCCACGGCGCTATCATCAGGCATGCTTTTTTTCAGTCCTCGGGGAGGATTTCCAGCGGAATATACAAATAAAAATGTGCACTCCTCTCCAGCAAGACAACTCGAGGCAAAAACAGTGTATCCAGGTGTTGAGGCACGGCACAGACATAGCCTGCTCGGCAAACGGGCCGATAGGTCTACGCGCTTAACGCAGCCTATAACTAACTACTCACAGACGTGTGTACCCGCGCTAAGTTCTGTCTACGGAAATCTCATATATATCTCTCTCCCAGGAGTCTTCTTTCCTGAACTCGCTTCCATATACGCCTATGTCCACCGACGAGTCACCTTAGGGGTGCATAATCGAGGACATGCTGAATAACGTTCGTAAATAAAAAAAGGGCTAAAGATCTTGGTACACACTAGTCTTGATGTGTAATGCTGTGGTCGCTCCCAAACACACTGCGTGCCGGTCCACAAGTCTACGTGCATGCGCTGCTAGGTATGCATGTCGTTGGGCCTATACCTCATACCGCACAGGCCGGTTTCCTTAGCATGATGCTGGGCTGCAGATAATAGTCTTTCCGGTCCGTTCCGTCCACGGAATAAAGCGGGCAAACATCACCAGCTGCGGCGGCAGCCGCAAACAATGGCGACTGGGCACGCTACGCTGCACGGCCTACTGCCACCACGAGCCCACTCATCGTGCTGTTGTAAGCGTCCCTGCTCCTCCCTGCTCCTAGCACCGTCCTCATCGGTCCCTGGCCCTGGCCCTGGATTAACTGGAACAACGACTCTCGTCTTTTTCTGGCCTATCTTTTCTTCTTTCCTTTGAACCAAACAGCGCTAAAGCGGGGCGCACACAATCGCCGCAGCAACAGCCGCTTTTTTTTCCTACCTTTTTGCGTTTCTTGAAATGACACACTGAAAAATTTTTGATCCATCGATATAAACCTTGTTTGTTTGATGTCTTGCTAGTTAATTTTTTTGTCAGGATCGGCAGGATAAGTGTAGCTGCTGGAACAGATGAGATTTTCACATTTCTTGAAATATAACGCTGTGCCGGAATGGCAGAGCCATTATATGGACTACAGTGACCTGAAAAACCTTATTTATACACTGCAGACAGATGAGCTTCAAGCTGGTGATAACGAAGACGGGTTATCTGGGGCTGGTAAGAGCCCCACCATTGCTGGTAGGTTCAAAAATAAGTTCTCGTTCAAAAATGGCAAGGAGGATGCTCCCTCCGGCATCAACAAAGATGCGGGCATCGTAGAGGAAACCATCGAACTGCGGGAGCTGCCCAAGGTGCCCACGAGTGGTGCCAAATCTTCGGGACCCTTCAGGAGGATGAAGGAGAAGATATTCGACAAGAGAAGGTCTTCCTCTGTGTCCTCTGCCTCTTCCACCACTAACGAAACGCCGGAATTGGACACCTACCACACGTTCGTTACTGATTTAACAGGGGAGAAGCTAAAAGTGGACGATTTCTATAAGAGGACTGAAGCAAAGTTCTACGAGAAATTCGACGCCTTGGTGAAGGACCTGAAGAAAATCGGCGTGATAGAATATGATGTCGACGAAGACACTCTCTTCAGCGAACCGGCCGCAAACGGAAACGCAAACGAAGAGCTTTCTCCACAGGACCTGGATGACGATGAAGAAGACGACGACGAGTTCTACGATAACCAATCCAACACCGAGGACAACACTGCATTGTTGCACCATTCGCAATATAACATCAAGTCTCAGAAGAGATCTCTGTTGAAGAAGTCCATCGTGAACCTGTACATCGATCTGTGCCAACTGAAGTCGTTCATCGAGTTGAACCGTATTGGGTTTGCTAAAATCACCAAGAAATCAGACAAGGTTCTTCGTTTGAACACAAGGGTGGAGCTAATCGAATCTGAGCAGTTCTTCAAAGATGCGTACGCATTCCAAGCAGACACTCTTGCAACATTGAACTCCAAGATATCTGAACTGGTTACTTTCTATGCCGCCATCACGGATCAACCCCACAACATCCCTCACAGCAAGCAAGAACTGAAGTCCTACTTGCACGACCACATCGTTTGGGAAAGAAGTAATACCTGGAAGGACATGTTGGGCCTACTGTCTCAAACGGACGAATTGACGCCGAAAGAAAAGGAGTACAACGCAATCAAGCTGGTGGGCAAGCTGGATCTGGAATACTACAGATGGCCGCTCCCTAAACCGATAAACCTGAAATTTACCACCATAAACAACTTCACAATACCTAAATTATTTTTCACCAGGAAAGCGTACAAAATTTACTTCATCATCCTGGTTACGGGACTTCTCTTGGGTATAAAGACCTTCAATGACCCTGCTCAACACCGTTGTATGGCCCTTGTCGAGTGTGTTGCTTTCCTGTGGGCTAGTGAAGCCATCCCACTACACATCACTGCATTCCTCGTGCCACTACTGGCGGTTCTTTTCAAGGTCTTAAAGACCTCCGACGGCTCTATCATGGGTGCTGCTAGCGCGTCATCCGAAATTCTGGCTGCCATGTGGTCCTCTACTATTATGATTTTGTTGGCCGGTTTCACTCTGGGTGAAGTTCTTGCACAATATAATATCGCCAAAGTTCTCGCCTCATGGTTATTGGCCTTTGCCGGCTGTAAACCAAGAAATGTTCTTCTCATGGCAATGTGTGTTGTGTTCTTCTTATCAATGTGGATTTCCAACGTCGCTGCCCCAGTTCTTACGTACTCATTGCTATCGCCCCTGTTGGACACTATGGATGCCGATAGCCCATTCGCCCAGGCATTGGTCCTAGGTGTAGCATTAGGTGCTAACATTGGTGGTATGGCTTCTCCAATTTCGTCACCACAGAATATCATCTCCATGGCATACTTGAAACCCTACGGTATTGGCTGGGGTCAATTCTTCGCTGTTGCGTTGCCATCGGGAATATTAGCCATGCTTTTGGCTTGGATCTTACTGTTTACGTCTTTCAAAATGAATAAGACCAAATTGGAAAAGTTTGAGCCGATAAGGACAAAATTCACCATTAAACAATACTACATTATCGCTGTCACCGTCGCTACCATCCTGCTATGGTGTGTGGAAAGCCAGATTGAAGGCGCGTTTGGATCTTCAGGTCAAATTGCCATCATCCCGATTGTTTTGTTTTTTGGTACTGGGTTACTATCCACACAAGATTTGAATGCTTTCCCATGGTCAATTGTCATTTTAGCAATGGGAGGCATTGCTTTGGGGAAAGCCGTCTCATCGTCAGGGTTATTGTCTACTATTGCAAGAGCATTACAAAAGAAAATTGAGAATGATGGTGTTTTTGCAATTTTATGTATTTTTGGTATCTTGATGTTAGTCGTGGGTACCTTTGTTTCACATACAGTCTCCGCTATCATCATCATTCCATTAGTAAAAGAAGTCGGAGATAAGCTTGATAATCCCAAGGCTGCCCCTATCCTGGTCTTTGGCTGTGCATTATTGTCATCTTGCGGTATGGGGTTAGCGTCTTCCGGATTCCCTAACGTTACCGCCATTTCTAAAGTGGATAGGAAGGGTGACCGATATTTAAGTGTCATGACGTTCTTGACAAGAGGTGTCCCAGCTTCAATTTTGGCCTTCCTGTGTATTATTACGCTTGGTTATGGTATCATGGCATCTGTCCTTAAGGGTACCGCTACCTCTGGATAACAGGCATTTTCAAAAAAAGAAAAACCAATATTATATATATAACTGTATGTAGTATATTGACTCAGCACTCCTTATGTACAGTGTCAGAGATGAAAAAAGTACTTTATTTTGTTAACATTAGATAATCCTTGCTACTCTTAAAAGTCGAAAAATTGAAAAATTTTGCATCTCCCTTGAACTTAGCCGGTTCGTGAAAAAATAATAATAAGTGAGAAAGTGCATAAAGTCAAAGGTTTGGGAGCGCGAAAGAACAAGTGAAGGAGAAAACCTGTAGAACGTTGTCGAACCGAATTGGACTCAGTTGAAGGTTTCTTCATTTAAGAATGGACTCTTCGAATGCTTCAAGTTCTGAGACTTCTTTGGTTTATAATGAAAACCAACAATCTCCAGGTGGCACGACACCATGTGATCGGTTGGGAGTGGATTTGATGAATGTTTTAGAGAATAATGATGAAGTAAAGCAAGAAGCGGCTCCAGTAACAAACCGTGAAATTGGGGACACGGAATCAGATGCTTCTACAGGTTCTTCGTTTGCTAGTGCTAATGAATTGCTTCGTGAAACTAATACCAAAAATGAAACTAGTGTCGATGCTAATGGCGGCCTTACGTTAACACAGCAAAGAGAAATGGTCGCTCGACTGACAAGAGTACAGAGGGAAGCGCAAAAAGAAGGTGATAAAGTCTGCATTGTTCCAAAGGCATGGTATGATAAATTTTTAGACCCCGATGTCACTGATTCTCAAGATATTGGTCCTATTAATACACGGGTGATTTGCAGAGATTTTGAAAATTTCGTGCTTGAGGATTACAACAGATGTCCATACCTATCTGTCAGTGAGTCTGTTTTCGAATTCTTGGCAGAAATTTATGGACTGACTAGTGGCTCTTATCCAGTTATTACTAATTTAGTTATGAACCAAACTACGGGGGAATTAGAGACGGAGTACAATAAATGGTTCTTCAGGTTGCATCACTTGACAGAGAAGCAAGAGATACGTAAAAGAGGGTATAATCAGGATGATTCAGTCTTGTACTTGTCAATGTCTGCGTTGGATTTGGTACGCGACTTAGTTGAGAAGAGTATGAATTTATTTTTCGAGAAAGCGGATCATTTAGACATAAATGCTGTAGACTTTAAAATTTGGTATGTCTCACAGGGATCAGACGTTTCCGCGGATACGAACACCAGTAATGTTTTGAATGCATCATACGAAATAACTCCATTGCAGTTTTTAGAGCTACCAATCAAAAAACTACTCATTCCAGATATGTTTGAAAATCGCTTGGACGTGATAACTTCAAACCCAAGTGATCTAGTTATAGAAATTAAACCTATAGAGGGCAATTACCATTGGGTTTCGAATCACTTTGTTTATAATAAACTCGAGCCAGCTTCAGGAACGACCGGTCTGGTCAATCTAGGAAACACGTGTTATATGAATTCGGCATTGCAATGCCTTGTGCACCTTCCCCAGTTGCGGGATTACTTTCTTTATAATGGATACGAAAAAGAAATAAATGAAGAAAATCCTCTCGGTTATCATGGTTATGTAGCTAGAGCATTTAGTGATTTGATTCAAAAGTTGTTCCAAAACAAACTGAGCATAATGCAAAGAAATGGAGCGTTTCCTCCAACGATGTTTAAATCTACTATTGGACATTTCAATTCCATGTTCTCCGGTTATATGCAACAAGATTCACAAGAATTTTTAGCCTTCCTATTAGACAGTTTACATGAAGACTTGAATAGGATTATAAAGAAGGCGTACATAGAGAAGCCATCATTATCTCCTGGTGATGATGTGAACGATTGGAATGTGATTAAAAAGTTGGCAGATGATACCTGGGAGCTGCATTTAAAGAGAAATCACTCAGTTATAACAGACTTATTTGTCGGTATGTATAAATCTACATTATACTGTCCTGAGTGTAAAGATGTTTCCACAACTTTTGATCCCTATAATGATGTTACGCTCCCGCTTCCAGTAGATACGGTATGGAATAAAGCTGTCAAGATTTTTCCTATGAACTCTCCGCCACTTCTTCTTGAAGTCGAGTTAAGTAAATCTTCCACTTACTTGGATTTGAAAAATTATGTGGGTAGAATATTAGGGTTAGATCCAAATACGCTATTCGGTTGTGAAATCTTCAGTAATCAGATATATGTCAACTACGAATCAATAGAATCCAATGCTAAGTTTTTAACCTTACAAGAGTTGATCAAACCTGCTGATGATGTAATTTTTTATGAATTACCGATGATTAATGATAATGAGATTATTGTTCCCGTGGTAAATACCAGAATTGAGAAAGGGTACAGGAATGCGATGTTATTTGGAGTTCCCTTCTTCATTACGCTTACAAAAGAACAAAGGAATAATCCGGCGGCAATAAGAATGAAACTCCAGAAAAGATTTATTCATTTGAGTGGTGGATTTATTTCCTTTGCAACCCCCGTTGAGGATCAGGCCGACTTAGTGCATAGTTTTCCTTTATTGGCAGAAAAATATCCAGATATTGAACTTCGGGATTATGAAGATATACTGCAATATGTATCAAATATGGCAGTCGATAAGGATAAATCTTTTTTCTCAGTCAAGATTCTACCTGTAGAAAAAGAGCAACAATTTGTTAGCAACAACCAAACAGGACCAAGCTTTTGGACCCCGTTCTCTCAGTTGAATTACAACAGAGCCACAGATATAAAGGATAGCCTAACAGATGTGGTTAGGGATATATACAGTTATCCAGCCCTAGTAAAATCTGCTCAAGGAACCCCTATGCAGGTGGACGATGAAGGCGAGGCCGGACTTGATGAGGAACACGATTCCTCAAAACCCTTACAGGCTGAAGACAAACTAGAGGATAGAAAGATAGAAACAATCAGTGGGATTAGAAGTGATGTTAATGATCAAGACGAAGATATGGAGTCAATAGACGATGTTGACGAAGATGGGAGTACACAGCCACTACCAACAGATAGTTGTAGAAAGGAAGTTTTGGATAAAAGCGAGAATAGCTTACACTCTATTTCGCACGAAATTATTTCTGCAGATGATATTATTGTTTGTGAATGGGAAGAATCGGCTTCAAACGAGGCCTTCTCTGACGATAAGATTTATAACTGGGAGAATCCAAGTATTTTGCCTAATACAGAGCTGGAAAAGGTCAAATTGGAAAGACGCAATGCTAAAGAAAGAACTATAACATTAGACGACTGCCTCCAACTTTTCTCTAAACCTGAAATTCTAGGCTTAAACGACTCATGGTACTGTCCTACATGTAAGGAGCACCGTCAAGCTACGAAACAAATACAACTTTGGAACACGCCAGATATTTTACTAATACATCTGAAAAGGTTTCAAAGTCAAAGATCTTTTAGTGATAAAATTGATGATACCGTGAATTTTCCCATTACAAATTTGGATCTGTCAGAACACGTTGTTTATAAAGATGATCCTAGGGGCTCCATCTATGATTTGTACGCGGTAGATAATCACTACGGTGGTTTAGGTGGCGGGCATTACACTGCATACGTAAAGAATTTCATGGACAACAAATGGTATTACTTTGATGATTCACGAGTAACTGAAACGGTACCTGAAAACAGTATTGCCGGATCAGCATATTTATTATTTTACATTCGCCGTACTAAAGATGGGAATGAATTGGGCGGCTCTAAACTACAAGAGATAATCAGGGAGTCACGCCAGGAATACGATTTACGTATTAAGAGTATATATGATGAGCAAATGAAACTATATGAAACGAATAAGACGGACGATGAGGAGGATATGTCTGATGATATAGTGGAAAGTAATGAGGATGTTCAAACCCCTGAATACAGCAATCGCAGTTTAGAGGTTGGACACATTGAAACGCGGGATTGTGGTGATGAAGACGACAACGATGATGGCGAAAGGACAAACTCGGGGAGAAGAAAACTGAGGCTCTTGAAAAAAGTTTACAAGAATTTGGACTCAGGTTCATCGAGTACGTCTGAAGTATCTGAAGGAGGTCTAGAAAATGAGAGCACTGGACTTGAAGACTTGGGTTATAAGAACGACGTAACTCTCGAATCTCCAGAATGATGACATGAGTATATATGATAGGTGGCATGATTATGTATGATAGATTAGAAGTAATGTCCCACATGTAAAATATTTTTAAAATCCTTTTCTTTTTTTCATTTATTTCCCTAGCCCTTAAATTTTATGTTTTGGCCTTTAAAGGGAACATATAAAAAACAAAAACTAAAGAAAAAGACTAGCTTATTTATACAAATAGTTAACTTAAACGAAATAGCAGTTTATTTCGAATAAAAATTGTCTAAAAAATACAAATATAAACAGGGAAACAAAAAACAAGGAAAAGGGCCATTTATTCAAGCTTTCCTGTCAATCTTCTTTTTATCTTTGGCACCACCACTTTTGTAAACCTCAATATAGAAGGAAATGAACAAAAACAGATAAGATGTGACGATGGCTGCACCAGAATAAATAGCGGTTAACGAACCCAGACACTTTCCGCAGAAGGGTAGACCAGAGTCCATGAAATATGCGGCGACGGTCTGTTGGTAAAGTACGAAATATATGAAAATCATATCAAGGATGAATTGTATAATTTGCAACCTAGTTACCCAGGCCTTCCACCACACACGGACTCCGCTAGCAGAAAGGAAGTAATACCAATACATGAGAACGTGAACGGTCAAGTTCAAAATAATAGGTACCCATTGCACTGCTGTGTAACCGACCAATTCAGTGTAGCACAACAGGGCTGTGGCACCGTGGTGATATGTGTGCAGGAAAGTCAGCCTCTTATGCTTCAATACCATGAGAATCGTATCTGTGAACTCTACGAACTTGGTGATATAATTGAAGTAGTACAATGCCACCATTGGTTGGGTCCAAGATCTAATGTCACAAATGGCGAAGTACAACCCGTGGCGATACACCATAGGCACCGCCTGCTCCACGATCAACACCAACCACAATAAGGAAACAGAAGTCAACAACAAATTGTGGATTTGGGAAAAAACGGTCAATTTGAGAGGCCTACATGACTTTAATAGATACCTCCCACCAAAGACGACCACATAGTATAATGCAATGAAGATAAGCACGCTATTTACCTCACTCAAAGGTAGCTCTCCTGCCACAAACTCAAAATTCTTGGGCTGAAAACGGCCTGCAGTGACCCACTTGACTGCATCGTTGAAATGGTCCCACAGATAAATATTGAAAAAAGGTCTATCCACCGTTGGGCGAAATTTAGCGACTTCCTCGAGACAAAATTTTTTCGAAGTGCTTAGCGTATATGTTTGCATGATTCGGTCTTTGAAGGTCTTATTATTGACAACATTTCCCGACCAGGATTAAGGATAATTTGCTTTATATACTTGTTATGCAGCTTCTTTCGGTCTTGTAATTCCCTTATTTCCCTCGGCTCCGGCATACTATTTCCGGAGTCGGGTAAGCGAGGACCCTGAGTTAAATAATTATATTTTATAAGAAGAAGTCAATAACAAGGTGGGATTCTTGCCATCGAGCTTCGAGTGACATAACTCGTGGCTGTTATGGTTTAGTACAGTTCCGTGGATAAATTTTATTGTTTTCTCTGATCTTACCCAAAGAGGAAAACTCACGCGTGAAAGCTCGCGTCGATGTTTCCACATCGGGAAATTTACTGTTTTTGGAAATCGAATTGGCTGGTGGAAAGTTATAACGCCATCTGAAGAATTGCTACAGGTTAGATCTTTCATATTTATATAGCAGGTGCAAGTTCAAGATATACTTAATGGTCTGCTAGAACTCTGTGCCAAACTAACATCATCAAAGTACCATACGCACGCCATGTCAGTTATGCCCATAACCCCAACGAAGCGCATTAAGAGAACTCTGTTTGACGATGTCCCAGCAACACCTCCAAGGCCTCTGAAGAAGAAGAGATTGCTCTTCACAAGTATCACACCTGAGTCCTCTCCAGAAAAACTACAGTTCGGTCCTCAATCTATCTTCCTAAGGACGAAGGCACTTCTGCAGAAATCATCAGAGTTGGTAACCTTGAATAACAATGGCGGTGCTTTACCAGCAAGAACCAAGGAATATGAGCATGTGATGAAATTTTTGTCCGAATCTATCTCTGAGCACAAATCTGATTCGCTATACATCACAGGGCCACCAGGCACCGGCAAAACTGCCCAGCTGGACATGATTATAAGACAGAAGTTCCAATCATTACCACTGTCACTATCAATGTCAAGTTCGGCCCACCCACCAAGGCACACGAACCCGCACTTGCAGAACCTGTCTTGGTTTGAATTGCCTGATGGTAGACTGGAGTCTGTGGCGGTGACCAGTATTAACTGTATATCACTAAGCGATCCGTCTTCCATTTTCCAAAAGATTTTTGATTCTTTCCAAGATTTGAATGGCCCCACTTTGCAAATCAAAAACATGCACCAATTACAAAGATTTTTAGAGCCTTACCATAAGAGGACCACCTTCGTGGTAGTGCTAGATGAAATGGATAGACTATTGCATTCCAACACGAATGAGACTCAATCAGTTAGAACAATTCTTGAGTTGTTTCTTTTGGCAAAATTGCCCACCGTGAGCTTCGTGCTGATAGGTATGGCTAATAGTCTGGATATGAAAGATAGATTTCTTTCCAGGCTAAACTTGAATAGAGATCTGTTGCCACAAACGATAGTTTTCCAACCATATACCGCTGAGCAGATGTATGACATTATCATTCAGAAATTAAGCAGTCTACCCAGCATCATCTTCCAACCAATGGCAATTAGATTTGCAGCAAAGAAATGCGCAGGTAACACTGGCGACCTGAGGAAGCTTTTTGATGTTTTAAGAGGAAGCGTTGAAATTTACGAGTTGGAAAACCGATTGCTGCTCTCGTCGATGAGCAAGTCCATGAGGTCTACGCAGGTACCGTTAACACCAACGACATCACCAGTAAAGCAACCATCGTCTCAATCACAAGGCAAAATAGGTTTGAACTATATTGCCAAAGTCTTTTCCAAATTTATGAACAATAACTCGACAAGAACGAGAATTACAAAATTGAACATTCAGCAAAAATTAATTCTTTGTACTATCATCCAATCGCTTAAGATAAACTCGGACGCTACAATTGACGAATCGTTCGATCATTATATCAAAGTTATCACTAAGACTGACACTCTAGCCCCGTTGCAAAGAAATGAATTTTTAGAAATTTGTACAATTTTAGAAACATGCGGTCTAGTCTCCATCAAAAAGACGAAGTGTAAGGGGAAAACCAAAAGATTTGTAGATAAGATTGATGTGGATCTCGATATGCGGGAGTTTTACGATGAAATGACAAAAATTTCAATCTTGAAACCTTTCCTACGCTAGCCGGCTAGCACAAACAAGTCCCGAGTTCACTTTTTACATTATTTGCATCCCTTTTTCGCATTATTTATTATAGAAAAGCATATCACTATATAAAAAGGTTTATTATAGTTGTAACAGCATAGCATATTATACATACTTCTTCTACTAGATGCCCACAGATTTTTTTGGCTTCAAAGATGCCGTCTAAATACATAGCACGTCGCAAAAAAAATCTGAAAAAGGCCAATTTCGAGCAGAGTTGCATCTTCAGCAAATCGTCCCATCATGTTTGTCTCAGTCCTATGCAAACCCTCAAATAACAGCTTCTAAAACGTGTTTTTTTGTACGCAGTAAATACTACTGGTGTTCTACTGATTAAAACAATGGCGTCTTTCCCGAAAAATGAAAAAAAAACCAAAACAAATAAATTGTCACAGTGCGACACATGTATTGTATATCAGTGAAAGACACGAAGAGCAGGGGAAAAAAGATGTTCCAACGACTGTCGGTCTCCATTAGACACAATGCACACATCATATTTTTATGTATATGCTGGTACTTTATTTCTTCATTAGCATCTCAAGTCACTAAGCAGGTTTTAACCGTATGCCCGTTACCATTGTTTTTGGGTGAGTTTCAATTCATATACACTGCTATGCTAGCTTGGTGTTCCTGTTTCATTGCATACAAGTATCAGAAATTTTATCACATATTTCCCAAAGGCACATTTCCAGAATATTATGGCAACGCTGGCGACAGCAATCGTATGATGAGAAAACCATCCAAATTAAGTTCTCTCATTATATCACCTTCCAGGCCAATTTTACAAACAGTTTTGCCTTTAGGTCTCTTCCAATTTGTCGGGAAATATTTTGGCCATACAGCTACTTCTTTGGTGCCTGTTTCTACCGTTGCCAGCATAAAAACGCTTTCCCCTATGTTTATTCTTTTACTTCAAAAGCTTCTAAAGATTTCCACTTTGAAAGTTACATTAACTCTTACCTTTAGTTTATGCACATTGGTTTTTGGGGTTTGGATTATTGTTCAGGAAGACAATCGTTTACCCGCTTCTTCCAGTGATCTAAGGGAATTCTCTAATTATGGCATCATATGCGCTGTCATATCGATGTTCATTTTTGTCCTGCAAAATATATATGGTAAGACTGTGTTTACATTCAGATCTCAAAAGGATGGTGCCCAAACTAACTCAGGATCTTCCCGGGAAGATTCCCCTTTACCTATCTATGAAAAATCTAATGAAAGACCTGCCATGCAGAATGTACCTAAATCGTATGACAAATTGACTTTGATGATTTACATCTCCCTCGTGGGATTTTGCCTATCTTTTTGCTGGTTTATCACCTTAGAATTCCCTATATTATTCAAATACTTCCTTGGAACTGACAATTCGGTAACTGTGATTCAATCTTTTCCCGTGTCTTTGCTTTTATTGAACGGAACTTTCCACTTCATTCAAGCAATGATAACTTTCCACTTATTAGGCGAAGTCTCAACTTTAACATATTCGATAGCCAATCTTATGAAACGGTTTGCCATTATTGCAGTTAGTTGGGTCTTTATTGGAAGAAGAATCACCTGGCTACAGATCCTCGGCTTGGTTTTGAATACATTAGGATTGTTTCTCTATGAACGATGCACGTCGCAATCGAAAACGAAAATAAAATTTCGCCCTGAATAATCAATATTACAGGTTATGAACTAGAGATAGATTTCCCTTTTTTTGAGAAAAAGCATAGATATAGGGCTTATTTTCTGTACATTATGTAGATTTTACGTATAACGATAAAAGTTTTATAACAACTAACAGTCATTCGGGCTAACTCGAAGTAATAGCTCCATACTTTTCTCTTTGTTTTCTTTTTGCTTCCTCTTTGATGGCTCGTGCAGTTTCTGGGTCCAGTTTTTCCACTATGATTGGGAAAATGACAAGGGCGATTAATGTAATGACACCTGCCAATTTCCAACGTGAATTCAAGATGCTACCAACTATACCTGTGGAAAAGATACTGACATTCCTTGCTTGAAAATACGACCTTATTGGTGCTTTCTGTAAAATTTCCACTTGAATGTAAGGGTCTACAATCATAGATTCTAGTTTTTCTGGATACGTTATATCCTTTGATGGGAAATTCTCCCTTCCAAAAAAGTTCTTGAATGCGTTCAATTGCAATGTGCCATTTTCTAGGTTCTGGAACTCAATAAGAATTCTATTCGGTTTCAAATTGAAATCCATGGATGCTGGATACATAACATAATATGTGGTTGCATTAACACCTTGGTTTAGGGGAACGTTTACAAACTCAAAATTACCTTTATCATCTTGAAAGGTAGTAGTAGCTGTGTAAGGGTATTCCGTTGAGAAATTACCGATCTGATAGAGTTTAAAACTTGTTCTTGTTAAAACAAAGCCGGTGATATTATTTGCTGCTAAATCTAACCTGCCCTTAATGGTTCCTGCGACTGTAGCATTAATTACAGATCCGAGTACGCATAACAGAAGAACAATCCGGGAAAACATTTCTGTAGCGCTTTCTTAAGTGTCCTCGAATTGCTTCTTTAGGAATGTCTGGTGACTCCATTAATTCGTTGATCTCCATTTCCTTCATAATTTAATCCTAAAATCCTCGATGTTTTTCAGGACTATTTTTTAACAATCAAGTTAAGTGCGTGGTGTAAACCTGGCGCCTTACATCCTTTCACCACACCGTAAACGCTTAATTTAAAAATGTATTTTTTTATGAATGCTTCGAGCAGTAAAAAAGATGGTAGGACGCACAATTGCTGTTTTTTGTTCTTGGTCTATATAACAAGCAACTTTTTTCTAATTAACCTCACAACTTATCTTCTTGAATAAAAAAATCAACTAAAAGCTATAACTCATCGATAATAATTAAGAATGGCTAACGGTACGTGAAAGGGGTGATATCCTGTTTAAAACCATTTAGTTATTCTTTTATCAGATGCAGACTAGAAATGTGCGGCGCGTGTTTGTGTTACTGTAGTTTTGGATTTTCGGATATGAAATACTCTTAACTATCTTTTAAGAAGCTAAGTAGCGTTGCTCATGTCCATTCCTGAACTTTTGTGATTCCGAGTACAAAATTCTGAGCTAAGAGGTGAAATACACTTCGTTGGCCTAGCATTTTACGAATCCACCGTTTTCATTTTAGTACTGTATTATCTGAAATTAAGAATATTCATCTTAAAAAGATTGTAACTAAATGGTTGTTAGATAGTGACTTTTCATTCGCTTATTATTTTTAATAATCGGAAAAATCCAAGGAATTTCATTTTTTACTAACAACTATACCTCTTATCATGTATAGACCTTGTTCAAGCTCGTGACAATTCCCAAGTATTCGGTGTTGCAAGAATCTTTGCTTCTTTCAACGATACTTTCGTCCATGTCACCGATCTATCTGGTAAGGAAACCATCGCCAGAGTTACTGGTGGTATGAAGGTTAAGGCTGACAGAGATGAATCTTCTCCATACGCTGCTATGTTGGCTGCCCAAGATGTCGCCGTCAAGTGTAAGGAAGTTGGTATCACCGCCGTCCACGTCAAAATCAGAGCTACTGGTGGTACTAGAACTAAGACTCCAGGTCCAGGTGGTCAAGCTGCTTTGAGAGCTTTGGCCAGATCCGGTTTGAGAATTGGTCGTATCGAAGATGTTACCCCAGTTCCATCTGACTCCACCAGAAAGAAGGGTGGTAGAAGAGGTAGAAGATTATGATTTGCTCTTGCTACTTTGTTCACGCAATATAGAGTTCATATCTCTGCTTATTCATTTTAAATATCATTGTGTAATTAATAATACCACAATACAAGCATTTTGCATATCCAAACTTGTACTTTAATCATATTAAGTAAACATTACTTCCTTATTTTTTTCGAAAATTTTAAAAGTACAAATATTAGTATTTAGTAGGAAACTAAAAAAATGTATAATATTACGCATGGGGTAAAAATTATGAGACTATGGTTTGTTTGTTATGTTATATAAAAGTTATTGAAAAAGTTATTTTAACGAATAGCTTAGTAAACGAAACCCAAAATCTTACCAGAGACGTGCTTTCTTCTGGCTTCTTCATGGTCCATGATACCGGCGGAGGTGGTCAAGATGACGTAACCGAATTGTCTGGCTGGTAACAAGTTAGCAGTCCATTTTTCAACATCACCAATCTTGACGTTAAATCTTGGAGAAATAACACCACACTTGTTCAATCTACCGTTTAATTGAACAACAATCTTACCAGATCTGTGGTCATCAATGTATTCGAATTCACCAATGTAACCATGCTTTTGCATAACTTGCAAAAACTTGATAATGACCTTGGAGGATGGTCTAATCAAAACTTGACGCTTACCGGTCTTTTCAGCGTTGTTAATGGCATTCAAAGCATCAGCTAAAACAGAAGATCTGGTCATTTTGGATATGTATGTTGTTCTTTACTTTTCGAAATAATGGTTTAAAAATAGTTTAGCAATAACAAATATAGCAAAGTAAGAATTAAAGCCTATTAATTTAGATTATCCAAGTTGAGATTGACTAGCTGCAAACAATGTATCCAGAGAATATTTCACTTTTCCCAGAGATTACCTTACCAGTTGTAAATGCGCGTTGCTCGCGGCCTATTCTGCAGATGTGCGGTGTTAGGATGTATAAAAACAAATCACCCAAATATAGGTGGCGTGTGTGGGTTAACGGGACATATTTAGCCGTTTTTTTTTTAGTTTTTTTCAAAATTATGCATGATGCAGCTCGTTTTTTGCTCCTGCCCGCTTTAAGCCCCGTCGGCCCAGAGAACTCTCACTAAAGGGAAAACTTAGGCAGAGAATTCCTCTTGCCGTTGGAACCAAGGCAGGCCTCCGCCCCCAGTAAAGGAAATCCCTTCCCCTCAAGCCCTGCCCGGCCTCACTAACGCAATTCGACCTTTGCCTATCGGAAATTGAGAACTGTTCATAATTCTGATAGATACTTTAAAATTTGTATTTAATATAATTGCTACATTTTTAAATATATCTATATAATTTTCAATTTTTGAAGATACTAAGCAAACAAACACAGATAGATAAACATGGCTGTATGTTAAAAGGATATTATAAACCATTGTTAGATGCTTCGGTAATCAAACGTGAATAGCGAACACCTCTGAGTATTTTAACATCAAAAACTTGGACCAAAAACGGGATATAAAAGCAAACCAATAGATACAGAGATTCATAAAAATGTTTTATTGCTATTAATAGGAAACATATTTGACCAGGACTAAGAACTGATAAAAAAGGACCATAAATATCTTTCCCATGTAGTTGAAAAATTGGTTAAAAGATAAATTGTTGAAAGACCTGGTTGTTCCATCTAGTTCGCATTTACACGAATCCTTTTGATTAATTCCGTTTAACGAAGACTTCTGATAAGTTTAAAAGCCCGAATACCGTTACTAACATAAATTTATTACTGTTCACTTTGTGTGTGCATGATTTTTCTCGTTTTAATTAGGCTCAAAAGTCTTTCAGAACCAAGCAAAAAATGGCTAAGGCTAAGAAGCAAAACAGACCATTGCCACAATGGGTCAGATTGAGAACTAACAACACTATCCGTTACAACGCTAAGAGAAGAAACTGGAGAAGAACTAAGATGAACATTTAAGCGAAAAACATTTCTATGTTTAAAGTCTTTTGTAATTTGTCTTCCTTATTCTCAATATATATATAATAATAGTACATTGTATTCAGTCTATATATATATTATAATTTAACGGTTGTTATCTACTACATCTGTAAATAATATCTTTGAGGTTTCATAATAGAAAAGTAATATTATTAAGTGTTATATAGTTTGTGTTACATGATGGGGCGCCCATACGCCTTCTAACAACGTGTCATTGTGTTCTTATTTATCATTAGCATTATTTAATACAATACAATAGGAGAGTCCGTGAGCAGGTAGGCACAAAAGCGATTGAGTGATATAACTTTTCTTTTGTTCGATATCATATAAAAAATTTTGGTTTGGGCCCAAAATCATCTTCCTGAATGATGGCGCCTGCACTACGAGTCATTTCCACGTACAAACATTCTTCAGTCTGTAAAATTTGATTTGCAGTGGGTCTCCTCTCATAATTGGGTTCTATCATCCATCGAACCATTCTTTCGAGTGACTCGCCATCTATGAGGAACTTCGGTACCCATGCGGGAATTTTGAAACTTTTATGCAGAACCAGACCATTTTTAGTAGTAGTGATATTACCTGTTGGAGTGTTATTATTATTATTATTATTATTATTAGTAGTAGTAGTGGTAGTAGTAGTAGTGGTGGTGGTGGTGGTATTAGTAGCGGTAGTAATAGCAGTAGCAGTATTGGCGGTGTTGTTGTTGTTGCTGTTGTTTGTAGTGTTTTCTCTTTCAAAATCAAATATATCATTGGTATCGACTTTCGTAGTATCTGAAAACAATGATTCTGAATGGATATCCGTAGAGCTTAACCGCCCTGCGTCTGACAAATCGCCTGATCTTAGCTTGTGCCACGCATTACCATTGTCCGGCAATATAACGTTCGCAGCAATTTCAACAATCATTAAACCTAGGGAGAAAATATCTGCTTTGTAATCGTAAGTGCAATCTGAAATTATTTCTGGTGCAATGTATTCTCTATCGCCTTCATTTTCAAAACTTTTATCTTCTAAGGGAAGGTGAGCAGCCATTCCAAAATCACCTAGTTTCAAATTACCTTCAAAAGTTATCATGACATTGGCTGGTTTTAGATCTAGATGTACAATGTGACATGATTCGTGGATGAATCTTAGCGCTAAACTTAACTCCACTATGATTTTCCAAATTCTCCAATCTTCTAATCTCATCTTCTTGGCAATTACTTGTTCTTGTAAGAATCCGTCCAAATTACCATTCTCACACAACTCTGTCATAATGTAATACGAGTTTTGAAACTTCCACGAACTAATGTAGTCGATGATATATTCCTTACCTTCTTGGTCCGACGTGATTTGGTTCGTTACTTCGTTTAGTATTTTTATCTCTAGCAAAATGCGTTTCAAGGAGTTGTATTTATTCGGCTTAATGGCTTTAATGGCATATTTTTTGTTTGTTTGAGCAAATGTAACTTGGTAAACAGTGGAAAATTGGCCTTTGCCAATAGAATGCACATTTGTAAATTTTTCAAACAAATGAGAATCTGGATTTGTAGATAATTTGTTCGAGGAAATTAGACGCCTCTTAGAATTTAAAGGGGAGGAGTCTGTGGAAGATATAGAATGCGTCTCTGCGTTTGACTTAGTTGGTACCGATGCTGAAGATAATGATAAAGGTTTCGTTTCATAATGAGTTTGTGGTTTTGCGCCTGATATAGATTTTCGCCTAGTTGGAGTAGAAATCTCTTCATCGGTGTCATTGTCGTTAGGGTTACGAAGTTGACAATGCTGGGTGCTTTTCCTGATTGAATGGTGGCTTGATATTATAATAGGAGGTGGGAAATTTTCGTCTGTACCATACAGATCGTCTTTAAATTGTTGTAAACTGTTCGTTAGCTCTTTGTTTTTTAAAATGACAGAATTCCTAGTCCTCTTGATTTTTTTGAATTTGTTGGAATGCAATGTCTGTGGAGAATTATTTGTGATCAAACTGGTAGTAGGGGACAGAATGTTGCTATGACTATTGTTACGGTCATGTGATTGGTATTTAGTCTCGCTTAATGGGGATGAGTCTATGGCGGATACATGAATGGAGGGTAAAGCTTTGGAAGATGGAGAATCTGAAAATAAAAGATCTTCGTGTAAATTGTTATCGTCGACAAAGTTCAAGGGAGACACGCTTAGTGAAGAGGATATGATTTTAGAATTCGAAAGATGGATATGATGATGGTCTCTTCCCTCTACCAAGGGAGATTTTTTGACTGGTGTTTCTGGTATTCTTAGTTTTGTAGGGTATAAAGAAGAATCCCTGGACATCTTAGATATGAGTCCCGAAGAGGTGAAGACAGACTGGTTGGGCTTAGCAACGGTGTATGAAGAGGAAGGAGGGTTACTATCATTGCGACTCTGGTTTGCGGGGAACCATCGCTGGTTCCACTGCCCAAGGAAGCTGGGACTGCTGGTCCTGTCCATCGATCTCTTGACAGTAGGCGTAGCAACATTATCGGTTTCGTTGAAGGGAGACCATCTATTTATACGGGAATCCATGGTTTCTTCCTCTTCTTCCTCCTCCTCTTCGTCATCATGGTTATGTTCTTCTTCGTCTTCTTCTTCTTCTTCTTCTTCTTCTTCTTCTTCGATCTTACCTAAGAATTTCGAGTTAGATTCTGATAAAGCGGTATTACTTAACGACAAGTTCAAAGTACCCGTACTTCTCGTCAGTTTATTGTTCGAGTACGGATAAAATTTTAATTTATTCGTCGGAGTACTCCCTCCTACAGCACCGTCGTCCTCATCATCCTCATCAACCTTTTTCCCAAACGCCTTCTTCCCCATGAACAGGGAGTCCTCGGTGTCAAACATTTCAAAGTCCTCCTCATCCTCGTCCAAAGAACTCATTTGTTCTCTTGTGCGCGTATTTGTTTACTTTTCCCCAGCACTGCTCTATCTAGACTATAAGGATTTGGCTAATTTTCACCTTTTCACTGATACAATCACACAAGATGCTGAATAAGATAGTCACACCAGGGCGCCCTTGGTGAAAGTTTGCTTACCACACAGACATACACGTCTATATCAGTTGTGTTTATTTCCTATCCAGCATTCTTTCACTTTTCTGCTTTTTTCGCGTCGCGTCGCAAATWSMAAAAAAAAAAGAAAAAAAAAAAGAAAATTTAATCTTTTCGCGTTTAGTATTACCCGGAGAAGTGAATATATATCATCACGTGATCCTAAGAATGCTAGAGAGGCTTATGAGTGGATTGACTCCCACAGCAAATACGGACGACCCCTTATCTATCGGACCCTGATTCTCGAGCACATGTTAAGGTTTTCATGGAGTTTACAACCATTTATAATAAATGGTTTTTTCATTCGTTTTGCAGGATCATTTGAAACTTGGAGCCAACCCTTTAACACAAGCATTTAAGCAAATCGCAGGATATAGTGGCCGCCAAATCGTGCGCAGTTGAGGAGAAAAAGCTGCTGAACTTTATCGCTGGAGTCGCAGCATTGCGGCGTTAGTGCTCGTAATACGGCAGTAACCTGTCTTGATGCAGACCTTTGCTATTCCGTGCGTCTTAGTGCCTTATTTTTTTCTTTTCTTTTCGCGCAATTTTTTTATTCTCATCTGTGAGGGGCAATTGACAACTATAAAGACCAAAATGGCTCTATAGTTTTATCTATATGGTGGTAAAAAAGTAGCGTATATCCGCAACCACTAGCATACACGGTTTTGTTCAGTTTGATCGTAACCGATCGCCATACTATAACAGCTTCGAAAACCTAATGTTGATCAGGCTGAAAAAAAGAAAGATCCTGCAGCTCCTTTTCAGCGCGGTGGTGCTGGTTGTATTCTTCTGCACTGTACATAAAGACGCGTCCTCTAGTTGGCTCGATGCCAGCAAGTCGAGATTGTCAAATCTGACTGGGTCCAGCAACAGAAACAGCTTTTATACGTTACTGGTTGATGCTATCGTCAAAACCAAACCTTTGCACGCACACCCCGATTTGCGTGAGCTGCACGCTGTGGAAGGGTGTGTATTTGCGAACAACGTGGCTGCTCATGATACTTCGCACGATGATAGCCTGAGTTACGAGAGCTTGAGTAAATGTTACAAGCTGAATAGAACGGTACTGGCAAATTTAGCGGATATGCACAATGAGTTTACGGATATCTTATCAGGAAAGCTAAATTACTCCACCTCGCAAATAGAAGCTCTTTTTCCCGAATCCGAAGGGATAGTCACCATCGGAGGTGGGAAGTACTCTGTGCTGGCTTATACGATGATCAAGAAACTTAGACAAACAGGCACTACATTGCCTATTGAAGTCATCATTCCACCGCAGGACGAAGGCGACGATGATTTTTGTAAAAACTGGTTGCCCAACCATAACGGTAAGTGTCTTTATTTCTCGGATATCGTTCCTTCGACGTCGTTGCGTGATCTGGAACTCACCAATTTTCAGTTAAAAGCCTTTGGGTTGATAATTTCCAATTTCAAGCGCATAATCTTCATCGATGCGGATAATTATCCAGTGACTAATCTTGATCTTGTCTTCAACACAACATCCTTCCAAGATACTGGGTTGATTATGTGGCCCGATCTTTGGAGACGTGTCACTCCTCCTGCCTTTTACAACATCATAGGTTCCACCATCAACACTAGCAAAAGAGTTCGTTTTGTCAGTGATGATGTTTCCCCCGTGTCTCGTTATGATCCTTTCGTCAGCAAGTCAGAGGAATACACGTCAGAGGAGATGCAAGACCATTTCTTGAGACACGTTCCTTTACATGATATGGATGGTACCATGCCAGATTTAACTTCTGAATCCGGTCAAATGGTTATCGATAAGGTTCGTCATTTCCACACACTGCTATTGGCATTATATTATAATGTCTATGGGCCTAGCTGGTATTATAAAATGCTCTCTCAAGGTACTGCAGGCGAAGGTGACAAAGAAACCTTTATTGCCGCCGCCCATGCTCTGAATGTACCATATTATCAGATTAAAACCAAATTTGAATTCGATGGCTTTTTTTATAAAACGAACGATTACCAAGGCCTTGCTTTGCTCCAGCATAATTTTGAGCAAGATTACAAGCAATATCAAAAAGCCCAGGAAAAGGTTAAAGCTAACATCGATCAATATTCCAAACTGGATTTAGACTATAACTTGGATGATGGTTTCTTGAAAACTTTGATGTTAAATGATGATGGCTCTGATTTGGATATTATGTTTATTCATGCAAGTTATTACAAGGCGGATCCATGGACTTTGTTCCGCGAAAATAGGTTTATTAGTGCCGATGGTAAACAAGTACGCRGATTCTGGAAACCGCAACGGTATGCAATGGATTTCGAACTATTTTTGTTTGACGATATGAAAGAATCCTTCTGTACTCCTGTGAAGGACAAAGTTATAAAATTCAAGTATTTCGAGGATAAGATCAACACACCCAAATGGGATGAAATGTGCAAATACTTGGCTAATCATGTTGATTATTTAACGAGCACTCATAAAGAATTTATGGAAAAGAAAGATTAAAAACAACCAGTTATCCAATATTAATAGAATAATAATTCACCATTCGCCTGTATAGTAGAATGTAGTTTATATACTTACAAAGAAAACGTATATATGTTGTAAAAAAAAAAGGAGGAACACTTATTCGATGGTCTTCAGACAATTAGCTGAAATGAAAAGAATCGCTCCCTTCTACCATTCCCTATCCAGAAACCTAGAAAGCAAAGTCCACCCAAACCAAGACCTGTTTTCCACCGACGAAGATGCAGTACTTGATGAGCGGTTTGACGGTTCTCGAAAATTATCATCTGCCAGTCGTGAAGGCGACGAGGACTCTATATCGACGTCTGAAAATCTGTCGAATTCAAAAGGCAACGAATAATACCTGAAAATGGAGTCACGCTGTGGGAAAAACGATGGTATATCATCATATAGTCTTTCTTGACGGTATATCAAAAGAGGTCCCCGGGATTTTGTACGGCGACAGGTTCTTAAAATGGGATACAAGTCTCTTGATAGCTGTTGCACCGCAATTCTTTGGCTGTTTGTGAGCTTCTTTAGTCTTGCGGATGTGTGGAGTTCCATTTCCCTGAAAGAGGAAACCGGGAACCCCTGAGTGGTGCTATCGTTTGGCTGAGATACATTCTGTCGCAACCCATTGAAGAAGTGGCTGCTCAAACACCACTCATCTATTCTATCGGAGTTAGTAGAATATTGAATATTGCGAAGATTGGCGCCCGGCTGGTCTGATGGTGGTGAACTTTTAGTACCGCTGCTAGATATCGATAGTATAGCAATCTCGTCGGAGGGAACTTCAAAGGCACTACTTGCAGGCTCCAGCCCCTCATTGTGACTAATGGCAGTATATGAGCTCTTCGGCGAAAGTTCAGGGTTATTGATAACCCGTACATCATCAAACGACTCTAGCCTATGGAAATCAAGCTCAAAATTCCTCCCAGAAAACTCCACCATCTCAAACGGTGACACCTCATCATGAACGCTGCTGTCACTCCTGCGCTGGATGCGAGTAGACCTCAACCCGCGTTCTACCTGGATATTGTTCATGGCCGCCATCGCTACGTTATGTTACACGCCGACTCTTTACTTCAAGCCCGAATACCTCGTCCGTCAGCAACACTTAGACATAACATAATTATGCTCAAGATCTATTATTTAAAGGATTGGTATTATGCGAGGATTGCGCTACAGCCGCACGTGGGGCTTCCGTGTAAAATGATGAGGTGCATCACAATTTGAACCTTAAAGTGGTACTACAAAGGGAGGTAAACACGGCCCATAACAATTTATTGTGGCACCCCGGCGACCACGGTTATAATCACTCGTGGAATCATTCTCTGCGGTTCAATTTACAGACATTCTCACTTCTTGTTTTAGTTCATCTTTTCTGGCCACTGGTTTCGCCTAAACAAATCGTCGTTACCCGTGCGTTATACAATGAATAGTTCAAAACCGTCTTTTACGGTTACGAAACAGTTGGTATGGCCCGCGGCAGCTAGGGTCAGGCAGGTCTGTATCGAGGCCGTTGTACTGGAATTTAGCATATTTCCTCATGGCGTTACCGATGGCAGAGTATAGTGCACCAGACGGTGTCAATAAGAGTTTTGTGCCAATACCCGACGACCCGAGGTACTTGACCACAGAGGGCAGAACCACAGGCCCCAGTGACCATGTACTGAACGCTGGACAAATTGACAGAGACAAGCCCTCAGAACCCAAGAGGGTACAGGGCGGAACACAAATGACGTACTTGGGTCAGCTGCGTACGCAGCTGACGGGTCTACAGGACGACATCAATGAGTTTTTGACTGAAAGGATGGAACTAGCCAAGAACAAGAAGAAGAAGGCGGACGCAGACGAAAAGCGGATACAGGAAGAGATCAACCAGCTGCTGGACGGTGGCGACACCGAGGAGGAAGCCGATTAGCTAATGGTGTGTAGTGCTGCAGTATGTGTATAGGTACATAGAGAAGCCCATCTAATGGTAGAAATGACGAATAAATCTCCGTGTCAAGTGATACTCATCTAGCTTTGGAGCGTTAACATGAAGAAAAATAAACACACGATTATGGCAATACATTTGAGAGAAATCGATCATCTTTAGAAGAGACCGATTTTCAGCTTGAGAGCTTTCTGCCGGTTTGTTGTTGGTGTTAGCTGTGTTAGGACTCGTGAAGATGGCAATTAAACCAAGAACAAAGGGCAAGGCGTATTCGCCGAAATCGACGGGGTCTCAATGGTTTAATAGAATTGGTTTCAAGCAGAACAAATATGGCACTTGTAAATTTCTATCAATCATAACGACCTTCGTTTGCATTCTTTACTTCTTCTCCAGCCGATTCTATCCAATGTCTCGTTCCATGAGTGTATCCCATCCTCCATCTCATGGACTCTATATTAACGAAATTCCTGCTTCCAGCCGATTGATCTTCCCACATGTAGAGCATTTACCTGTATTGAAGCAAATTACTGTAAAGGGGCTTTACAATACAAGACTGGAAGTGGACGGTACCAAGAGGTTGGTTTTAAAAGCCGAAGAGAATGCCTTAACCGATGAAGAGAAAAAAAAGACCACAGATCAAGTTCTACTGGTAAAGCGCTCTTTCTTGGACCACGGTAAATTGGTATACCGTAAAACCAACGATGCTCCGAAAGTGGTTGTGGTCACATTGATAGATTTCGAAAACTACGATATGGAAACCGTTATTCGAATTGTTCAAAATAGAGTCGATTATGCTCAAAAGCACCAATACGGTGTTTACGTCCGTTGGATACAGGAATTTTTGCCCGTTTTGGAGAACCAAAATTTGGATCAAAGCTATGACTTCGTTAAGCCATTGATGATAAGAGCTGCCATGCATGCTTTCCCAACTGCCAAATACATTCATTTTGTTGATCAAGATGCACTATTGATGAACCTTGACCTTTCTTTACAAAAATACCTATTGGATCCTAAGATTCTGGATCTGGCTTTACTAAGAAACGTTCCAGTCGTGGCTAACTCAAACATCAAAACGTATAATCATTTTGATTTGAATTCAGCCAAGATCATTATTCCCCATGATACAGATGGTAATATCGATACATATTCCTTCGTCGTTGCTAATGACTTCCATGGCCAAGCTCTGGTAGACTATTTGAATGATCCACTGCTAAGAAATTTTCCATGGGAAACTAAAGGTGATAAATTTGGTTATGCTATTGGTCACCTTTTACAATGGCATCCTACCTTACTGGGCAAGACAGCAATTGTTATACCAAAGGTCTTAGCAAGTCAACACGATGCTTCTTTGGATTCAGAAGGCGAGGCAGGAAACGGTGCTTCCAGCGGCGACGCGTACCATTACAATGAAGGTGATTTGGCCGCTTCCTTCAAGGGCTGTAGGTCAAGAGGTACATGTGCCAGCGAGATAAGAAACATGTACGAGAAAATTAAGAAATCCTGATAACTGTATACCCTAACTTAGTCTTAAACTGCCACCGTGTATTTATATAAAAAGAATAACAACAAAAAAAAACAAATAACACTAATATTTTTGAAGATAAAGAAACTAATCGCACATTCTTTATCTTTACTGACGCGCGAAAACGCGTCAATTTTATTTTATTTCTTGGCTTTTTTTTTCTATTTTTTTCACGAAGAGTTTCAGAAGGAACAATACCAAAAATGTTTGAAACAATGGACAACTAAAAATACTACGTAGATCTCCTTGGGCATTTCTATATTGCACTGTGTGGCAAGAGAGTACACGTAGCATGGAATTATTCAAGCGCGAAGAGGAAAAGACGATCTCGACGTTAAAAGCCATTATTTATGGTTGTCAAACATATGGATCGATACCGCATCATTTACATGAACGTTTAACAAAGGTCGTCAGTGCTGCTAGATCGATCGTCGCTACTTATTCATTTCACGGCTCAATCGGTGGTATCTCAGATGTGAGGGCCTATCTCTCAGTTTGGCTTAAAGATCTGGGAGTTTTACGTTTATATCAAACGATTCTATTGGAAAGTATTTCCTTGATACTCGATCCAGCTACACCCAACTTTAGGAAATGCTCGGAAATGGATGATTTTCCGCATTTGATTATACGCATTTACTCCAGATTAGAAGGCTACCAGAACCTTATAAACGATAAAATATTAGCCAAGTTTTTTGTAGACTTTGATTTTACATTTAGGGCCGTATACAATAAGGCAAACTGTACCACTTACACCTATGATAACGTTCATCTTATATCGGACGAAGCGTATCCATTGGTTGCGTCTATGAAGATAAATCCTACGCATGTCATCAAAAGAGGTTATTTTAGACTCTCAATCCCGACATTAAACGTTTCCGATATATTAGTCGAGATCCTTCATATACCCGATGGATTGGCATTTTTCAAAGTTTGCTCTGGCAATCTGCCCAATTCGGATGATTCTATCAAAACTATTTTCAACAGCGTTTCTGAAGAGAATCACCAAATCCTAGAATTGGGAAAAAGTTTGCTGTATCCGATTTTCAGGATTGGAGATTTAGAGATCAACAACATTAATGAAATCGGAGCAGTGATAACGTTTTCCGAAGTGGAAAACTTAAAATTGGAAATACTTAGCCTGGATCAAATCTCATGGATAACACAATGGAAATCGAGTTTCCAAAAGTTCGCAGCAAAGGCGGCTAATGACAGTACATTCATCAAAGGCCACATGAGATTCAATAAACTAAACAACATTGATGAAATTAATATTGGGCTAGGCCTCAATCTCGATGTGGAGGCCCAAGGAGAGAACTTCGTACCATTCTCTGCAGAAAACAAAAGATCCTTGCCCTCAAATACAGTTTGCTCATTACACAGGTCAAAACCTCTACAAATTCCTTTATCGTTTGCTATTCAAAACGATTTTGATGATATTTCTTTGAAGGGGCATATATCCCTCGATGAAGATATCAGTGATGAATCTATTAGTGGTTTAGAGAGTAGTATATCAGACTATGAGTTTCATGACAACACGTTTGGTAGTTACCAATCAATTTCTTACCCTTCTACGGATGTAGAAAATAACTCAATGGACATGGTAATCACCGATGAAAACACTGTCCTTTCTATCAAGAATGTTCGAATAAGTCATTGGTCAAACAACTCGTGGAAAAAAATCTCTTCGGCTCAATTGCAACTCAGTGTTATTCGACTACGTATGGGAAGCTTTATGGTAGCTCATGACCCTGAGTTCAAGAATCTCCACCATTTGATTATTCGTTTGAGTGATGATATAAAATGTACGCAATCAACAAAACAGGACATACAATTACGTGTCCCACCAAACGAATTAATGTGCACCTTGACCGGCATTCTGAATATCAGGTCTAGCGACAACGATAAGTTACTACCATTATTAAACTTTTATACGACATGCCATGTGGAAACTATGTCACATTCAAGCACCATGGAATCTGTTTCAAGTGAAGTTTCCTCTGTTTCATCAGCGATGGAACACAGGCATTCGATACTGAAGTGCTCTTCAGTAATAATACCCCATACTTTGACGCAGGACGTCATCGATTCAACACTTGACTAGATCAATACTCTTTGTCGATAATATATGTTGCTTATTTACAAGATTTGAATATATGCATGTATATATATTTCTAAAATATAGTAATAGAATAAATATGAAAACGGGATAGATTATTGCTTAAAGGCGGCTATGGCGGCAGTATGAATTTTCCTWTTGATGTCCCTTTTGTCAACGTCATGAGTATCTTCAACCTCCCCCCATCTTTCAATTTGAAAGATGGTTTCCAAAGTGGCAGCACGAACAATTTTTTCCATGTCAGTTTTCAAGCCAGGGGGTAGATTATCAGAGATTTTCTTGTTTTCCATTAATAGCACACCGCAGATGAACGATTTGGTAGTTAGTACAGTTTTCTCAAGGATAGCCAGGTCCCATGGTGATAAGCTGTTCATGTAGTTCATAGCCGCGTCCCTAACTACATTTGGCTGTTGGTTACCTCGTAACCCATGGATATCAGCATCTAAAACCTGTAAATGAATGTCATCATGCTGGGAAGAAAATTTGGATAGGAATTCTTCGGTTCCTTTAATCAAGGGCAAGTATAACTCATTTTGGGCAGCACGTAGTTTCCCTTCAAACTCACTCGTGGGCGAAAACACTAACAAGGTATCAGTATCCAAATATCTTAACAATTGGTCTTTAATAACATCACTATTACCACCGATCTTTGCGACCAATTGAGGATCACAGCCGGGTTTGTTTGTCATTTCTAAATCAATGCACCTCGACACTAATGAGGTCAATGGCAAAGAGTGCGTTTTGATCGAGAGACTGGATAACGATGACCATTCTAGTTTTAATAGGTATGCTAAAAGAGACCTTGTATCATCAATTAATATACCGTTTCCTAGGGGAGTCTTTATAGTCTTCCCATCTAATTGTAATGCAATTTTTCCATTTTCAGCGTTTCTATTCAATGACACCTTTTCCCAGAATTTTTGGGAAGTCTTGCTCAGTCTGTTTGTCTCTGTAGGTGAGTTATTTTCAATTGTATTGTCTGTGCCCAATGGCTGAGCGTTTAGTGAATAGAAACGAGGGATTGTCGATCTAATTGACCTGGCAACACAGTTCCCGTATTTCAGTGATGTCAACATTTGGGGCTCTTGTATATTTGCTTGCTACCTTCTAGTATTTTTCTTTTTATTTACTCTTTTCCTCTACCTTAAATTTTTTTGTTTTCTCTGGAGATAGAGTTTAAGAAATGATAAATCAAAAAGTAATGATATGTAGATATAATTCTTTGAGACAACGAACCCAAGATAAAAAGGGGACAGGCAAGAAGTCCAGCAAGGAGTAGAACCCGTATAGCATATATTCACCAAGATGTCTCAGATAGCACAAGAAATGACAGCGAGTTTAAGAAACTCTAGAACGCAACTAGACATGGTTAACCAACAATTAGCATATTTGGACAGACAAGAAAAGCTGGCTGAACTAACAAAAAAAGAACTAGAGTCTTACCCAACGGATAAATTGTGGAGATCCTGTGGAAAATCGTTTATCTTGCAAGAGAAAGCCAAATATGTCAATGACTTATCACATGATGAAAATGTTCTTTTAGAACAAAGGAAAACATTGAAGATAAAGCAAAACTATTTAGAAACATCTGTTGAAAAGACTATAGAAAATCTAAAGGCAATGATGAAGAATTGATATAAGAGTGACAGCTATTGGTGTTTTTGAACGGGAAAATTAACATGTGTCGCACTGAAGACAAGTATTTTTTTAATTAGTATTATGTTGTAGAGGTAAAAGCATAAAGTTTATATATAAATGTAACAGCACAGTTGTTATGAAGATATCAATTTTGTAAGCGAAGGGCTCTTGTTTAAACGGCGCTGTAACCACCTCTTTGGGTAGTGTTTCTACCCAATATTTTCGAGACAACTTCTCTACAGAATTCAGGTAAGGAAGTGAAAAATTGAGTAGAGCGTTGGGTGAACTCGGCACGGAAATCTTGGAAGGAGCCACCTCTGGTGTTCAAGAACGATACGACCATCAGGTATATCAATGTAAACAGTAAGGCGTATAGGAATAACCAAGTAAACCATGAAGCACCGCTTGATTTCTTTGCTGGCTTCTTTTCCTCCTTGTCGTCGTCGCCCTTTTTCTTGTCATCTTTGCTCTTCAAGCAACCAGAGGGACCCTTTATGGTCAGCTGAATTCTTTTATCGGCCCATGTGGTGGAAACCAGTTCGTCTTCTTTCATGTTGTCATTGCACTGGAATTCCAAGACTGCGTCGATGACGTTGGACCCCCATCTGGTGCCCTTTAATGACAATGACAGTGCATTCTCAGTTTCCTCGACGCCAAAGGGTATGTTTCTGTTAAAATCAATAATCTGAGTAGTGATAGCATCCTTGTTTTCAGGCAACATAACACTCGTTAGGCCACATAGCATATCGTCCTTATCACAGCCTTCGGGGGAGTCTGCAGTATGCTCCTCACAAACGTTAACCCACCACTTTTCAGTGGTTTTGCTTGGCGGGGTGTCTCTTTCTGTAGAACCCAGCGTGCTAAATTGACTCACTTGGTACTTTTTCAATACATCGTGCTTCTCACAGGATAACGACTGGGCCACTGCAATTGCACAGGCAAAACCGCAAATCCAACTCTTTGATACCATTTCGTCAGTGTTTCTTCTTTGTTACCTATCCGATTGACAGCCCATCTCGTATTAAAATCTACTATACACCTTATGCCACTATTCTCTTGACACCCGTCCCTTACGGAAAATGGAAACAAAATAATATACCGACCTTTTTTGGTTTTACACCTGAACATTTTCAACCCAAACATAATGTTTTTTTCAAAAATTGTGTCGGATTATTTGGCCTGGGATTTTTCAGCGGTGGAGTTACACGTTGCGTTCCTTACGCTGAGAGAACCATCGTGCAGGCAGAGAATGGATACCAGTTCCTGGCTCTAGTGCGTGTCCTCTCCGAGCAGAACCCCCTATGTTCCAGTGCCTCTGCCTAGGGATTCTCCTTTCTAGGCAGAAACACAGTGGTGCAACCTGCGCCGATCGCAGTGTGGCTAATTTTCATTGGAATGTTGTAGAGATGGCATGCAGAGATGCTGGGATGCTTGTCACTCAGCTTCGAGCATCGATGGATGATGGGTAACTGCACGGCATCTGAGTGTGGGTTTGGTTGTAGCATTGGTATTTGTCAATTTTGTATACACCTTGAGGTAGTAGTGTAATGATGTGAGCAGCCCTTAGTAGATGATGGTACTTGTTGTTTATAGTAATTGTTTCTTTTTAACGTAGTTTGTCTTTTTCACAGGTTTTTCTAGTTAGTTCTCATTGTGTTCTTTTATAGTCAAAACAACAGATCAACGAAACGAACAAATTTAAAATGGCAAGATACGGTGCTACTTCAACCAATCCAGCTAAATCTGCATCTGCTCGTGGCTCTTACTTGCGTGTTTCTTTCAAGAACACCAGAGAAACCGCTCAAGCCATCAATGGTTGGGAATTGACCAAGGCTCAAAAATACTTGGACCAAGTTTTGGACCACCAAAGAGCTATCCCATTCAGAAGATTTAACTCCTCTATTGGTAGAACCGCTCAAGGTAAGGAATTCGGTGTCACCAAGGCTAGATGGCCAGCTAAGTCTGTTAAGTTCGTTCAAGGTTTGTTGCAAAACGCAGCTGCCAACGCTGAAGTATGTTTAAAATGATACTATTGTGGAAATATGATATGAAAAAGAAAATGTTGTGCCAACTATAAATCTGAGTTTCCATGTGCTACGTCCAGGCGTGTATGAATCTTGCATTGAGAAAGTAAGATCCCGTGACTCAACTATTGAAAATTATCCAGAGACAATGAGTAAACGTTAAAATTCGCAAAATCCTGTTATAGCACTCAATATAATCACCTGTTTTTTATCTTATTTCTTTTTTTTCTTTTCAATATGACATTACAAGATTACTAACAAGATTTTATAATATTACCACTAATATTATTGTTTTTTTTCAGGCTAAAGGTCTAGATGGTACCAAACTATACGTTTCTCACATCCAAGTTAACCAAGCTCCAAAGCAAAGAAGAAGAACTTTCAGAGCTCACGGTAGAATCAACAAGTACGAATCCTCTCCATCTCACATTGAATTAGTCGTCACTGAAAAGGAAGAAGCTGTTGCCAAGGCCGCTGAAAAGAAGGCCGTCAGATTAACTTCTAGACAAAGAGGTAGAATCGCTGCCCAAAAACGTATCTCCGCTTAAACGCTTTTTACCTTTTAAAATGAATATTTGATTTTATATAATTATATACTAATTTCTTTAGACCAATACACAAAATCAGAATTAAATCAAAAATAACACAATAAACAGCCAAGCGGCTTTGGGATATTTAATGTAGGTTTTATAGGTAACAAAAGACAAAAAAATATTCTAGAAATGAAGTAAAAATAACACAATTATAAACACATATCTACATGTACATATATTTATACACATCTAGTAGATTCTAGACGAGTAAGAAAAAAGTGAAGAAGCCGAGTTGAATGATTTATCATTCCTACACTAAAGAAATAACCCCAGGAAAAGAAAAAAAAAGTGATAAAGTAAAATGAAATTGAAAGTATTACCGATATAGAAGAATTGCGACAATAAAAACGGCTTTCTTTGTGATCCCTTTTATGCCGACCAATATCTGTAAAATTGGGGTGCTTCGATGGAAATCGGTTTGACGTCATTTTCGTTAGATGTGTTTTGTTCATTAAGGGCCTCGCCTGTTTCAATATTGGACTTTCCGAAAGGATTCTTTCCAATACTTAAACTTTCGGGTTTGGATAACATGTTTCGAAAGTGGTTTATCTGCGACCTGATTTCGTCCCTATCCGCCATTGAGCTATTATCAATATTGCTGTCCGATATTGAATTCAAGCATTTGGTTAGGACGTTAACAATCTTGTTGGAATTCTGATTAAAGTTCAACCTTTGGATTAGTAGGTTTTCTTGTTGTCTTTCTAAAGTTTTCCTTTCCAACTCCATAAAACTCTCTATTTTTTTCAAGTGATTTAGTTTTGAGTCTAGTTTTTCCATTTGCAATCTGATCAATTCATTTGTTAATAAATTCATTTGTCTCTCCTCATGGGTGGCAAAAACATGGCTTCTTAGGCCCAACGATGATAGAGCAATTTCTGAACCTTCTTTAACATTTTCAAACGATCCTTTATCTGAAATTTCCTTCTTTTGAGATTCTATTGTTTCTTCAGATTGGATGGCTCTTTGAGTCATGGCTTGTACAGTCTTTGGATTGACTAATCCCACCAAAAATGCTATTGTTGACAAGACCGGATTCTCGCCCTTAGAAAACGGCAAATGAGGAGCATACTTCAATGGTCCCAATCCGCTTTCATTAGCGCCCTTGGTATTGCCGTCACCGTATAAAAACTTATCTTCAATCGGTAACTGAAGAAAGCGCAGGATACATTGTTCGGGTGACTTAGTGCCTACATGCTTAGCCACTTTATACCAGTCAGCACCAAATTCCTGTATTCCCTTTAATAATTTCTGCAAGTCTTCCTTTGACCAATTCTTGTCAATTTGTTCCAGAATTTTTATTTTTTTCAGAGGACGTGAAGTTTCGTCGTATTCCAATAAATTCTCATCAGACTCATCAGGTGATTTTTCTATACTCTTATTGCTTTTATCGCCATTATCATTATCTGGCGTGTTCGATAAACGCGATATATCATCGTATTTTCTTTTACTTTCCTTCAAATATTTATACAAAGTACTTTCAGAATCGCTAGTGTTCATCATTTTTTTAAGCTTAGCCATGTCTGGTAATTGTACGGATGGTTTGTAACTTTCGAAAGGGAAAAGTCCCCTGGGGGCATCATGCCTTGTGGAATATTGAGATGTTAGTGGAGGTTCTATGTTCTTGGGTAGTAGCTTAGAATCGACCTGGTAGTTTATTAGCCCCCATTTAGTTAAGAATTTATGTAATCTGAATAATGCAGCAGCATCACCAGAGACATTTCTTCTCGCCGTTGTGACACTAAAGTATTCATTTGGATTCAATCTATAAGAATTTACCATGAAATTTCTATATCTCATGTAGACCTCCGGTGTCTTTGATGGAATCCTGTTTGTGAAAAATTCAGGTAGCGACTGAATCTCAATGGAATGAATCTTGTCTAGACTAAACCATTTAGAATAACTTGGAATAACAATTTCATGTGCTTGCGGTATATCGAACGTTTCTGGTTCTGTTTTAGTGGTGAGCTTTATTTTGGTTTCGGCATCTTCTGGGTGGCCATTTATATTATCCTTTGCATGCTCGTTTCCCTCTTCGGTTGCATCTTCTTTTTCATTGATATCTTCCGTTTTATTTATAGTTTCTTCCTGGACATTTTTATGCGCATCCGAAATTTCAGATGGTGTTTCAACGAACGACGAAGCATTATCTAACTGTTTGGTCTCACTCTTTGTATCTCCAAAAATAGAGTTGTCGGGACTCATCATCGGTTGGTCATCATCGTCTTCGTCTTCGTCCTCGTCCATATCCTCTGCCTTTTCAGTTGGCTCCTCCTCTTTGACACTGTCAATTTCTTCATTCTCCGTTGCTCCTTCTTTCGTCTGTACCTTTTCTTCCTCTATGTCCTTTATGTCATTACTCGAATCTTGTATCACGCCATCCTTCTTTTCAGCAAGCTTATTGTTATCCTTCTCCACAGAATTAATAGCTATATCGGGAGTGTTTGTCTCGTTATTCGAAACAGAGCTCTCTGTTTCGCCAAACAAGTTATCGCTATCATTATGATCTTGGCCGAACAAAACCTGATCGTCGTCTTCTTCCACAGAGATTGTTTTCGGAGGGTCCGGTTTACCTTCCGCTATAAACGGTTGCTGTGCTGCTGGCACTGCTGCCACATCGCTCCCCGCGTCGCCCGTGTTTGTGTCAGCCTCTTCATCCTTCGAAGAATCGCTTTGTTGCTGCTGCTTCTCGTCGCCAAGGTCTGTATTTGTAGTAGCAGTTGTCGTCACGTTCGTGCTGCTGCTATTGTTATTGCCATCACCTTGTTCAATAGCGTCCCCGGCAAGTCCTGTCGTGGATCCGTCGCCCAGCGTACCTTCCATGCTTGCTAACCGTATCACAATTGGTCTCTACACGCGTCTCGATGTGCCAAAACCTCACACCATACACATCCTTCTATGTTTCCTCTTGTATCTCCCACGCAAATTGTTTTCGTCTTTTCGCCTATGGCCAAAAACGCCAAATCGTCCCGCCTCGTTGTTCGTGATACCTGCTTAATTGCACTTAAACATCCTTGGAGGGGTCCAAAAGTCCTTTAAAACCACGACTTGTAGTGTACAATCCCTCTCAATGTATCAAAAGCTGTCCAAGTGCTCCATTAGCTGCCCTTTTACCGTGTTTACAGCCAGATCGATACTAGATCATGTTGGACGAGCAGGCGTAGTCGCCTTCTTTTCTTTTTTTTTTCCAAAAAGATCTCTCAAGGATAATACAGAAATAGAAACAGGAACTCGTAGCATTCTCGAGACGAATTTCTTCTCTGTTCTTAGTCTTGAAAAGTGCTTAAAAAGACAGCTCACACTTCGTTTCGCAACCGCTCCTCAGGACTCTACTCTTTTGCTTCCCGCCACATCCTTCCACGAATCCAACAGCAGCGACAGATCATAGATAATGCGTTTACCAACAGGCTCCATTTTATACGCTTGGGTGTTTTTAATCTCATGTGTTCTGGGTGATGTAAACACCGTTTCTCCATTAGCCGGAGCCAAATTTAGCCCAAGCGGTGGTACAGTCTCTATTCCCGTCAAATGGATGGATAATGGTGCGTATCCCCCATTAAGCAAAATTTCATACTACACACTCAGTCTTTGTACTGGGCCCAACAATGACATTAATTGTATAGGGACAATTGCCACACAGGTCAAACCCAGTGCTTTGGCTCAGGACCAAGATGGTGTTTACTCTTACACGGCTACTTTTCCCTCGACTTTAACTGGTAACGGTCAATATTATATTCAAGTTTTCGCATGGGTGAATAATCAAGGTTCTACCCTCCATTATACGCCAAGATTCCAGTTGACATCCATGGGAGGTGCTACAGCTTACACATTCAGTGACTCGGCGGCGCCCACCCCACAGACCTCCATCCAAACTACCACTACGAACACCGCACAAGCATCTTCCATCGATAGTCGTTCATTTACTGTTCCATACACCAAACAAACCGGTACTTCACGTTTCGCTCCCATGCAAATGCAACCTATGACCAAGGTTACCGCTACGACATGGACAAGAAAATACGCTACCAGTGCAGTGACATACTTTTCTACTTTCGGGAAATTGCCCCAGCAAGAAACCACCCTAACTCCAGGTTGGTCTTATTCGATATCTTCTGGGGTGAACTACGCCACTCATGCAGCCATGCCATCCGATAACGGTGGCTGGTACAAACCATCGAAGAGATTATCTTTGTCTGCCAGAAAGATGAATTTGAGAAAAGTATAATGAGTAGGCAGATATCTGCTATCATCACTACTATTTCTATTATTATTATTATTTTTATGATGAGGGCTAAAGGTAAGAAAGGTTAAAAAAAGCAAACAGAATTTTAGCGAAAGGCGTTAAAACAGCAAGTATACATTCATCTAATTACATTATTTTATATCTATATACACATAAACACAGTTACAATATCACCTTGGAAAAGGGATTTATTAGATGAAAAAGTACAGAGGCAATAGTATATATAGAGATGAAGGAGGGGCTGAACTAGTATATTTCTGGGTATTTTTTACATAGTCGTTGTAAAGCGACCACACCGTGTAAACTTAGCTCTTCGTTTTCCTTGAATTTGCATAGTACAGCATCAAGAATTAAAAAACCTAATTCGCCATCGTCGTTGTTCCTACAAACGAACTCGTACCACGAATCCACCTCGAACGTCTTGTTCATCGAGACACGGATATTGTTTAATGTGATCATTTCGATCTCACCGCCGTTCGTCGACGACATGGTCGGCGATTGCAAGACCAGTTGGGACTCGGTGGGTTGTGACTTGATTTGTGCTATAATTCTAAACACGGGGGCATTGATATTGGAGATTTCGGTGGGGTCGATTCTGGGTGTTTCACTGGCCATTTTTGCTTACGTCTGTGGTTGCTGCTGTTCTGGGTGGCAATATGGATGCAAGTACAGTAGAGAATGCGATATTCTCTTTATTTTAAAGAGAAACGAAAAATATCGCGTATTGCCAAATTTGACGCGTTAGGATAGCAGAACGAGAGCATTAAACAAGAAAGCCGGCTATAGTCCGGAATTATACGACAAATCGATGCCTCCCCAGTTGCATGCTCGACTGATGAATGCCAATGACAGCGCCCTTTTGGGGTCATCCTATCATACGACAAGGGCACCATCCCTGATCACTGTACTATAATATTTAATAGTGTTATCCCTTATAACTTAAATATCGTAGGTTGGTAATAAGGGCATCGTTCCTTAGTAACGATAATGTCACATTTCTAGGTAAATAAACGTACATAAGCCTGAACTCACCAATTTGCTCTCATTCCCAATTTTAATAGGATACTTTAGAATAATTAGTTATACCAGGACGAATAGAGGAAAGAGCGAAACCCTTTCTGTGTATCGGCCTCTATTGCTAGCTGAAACCACAAGCCTCATAGTTGAGCGATGCAGCCCCTCCTCAAAGGCCACTTTCTCTTGGGAGTTACTTCAGCTGGCGTGATATAGACGATCATCCACAGCACGGAAAGTCATTACATACAACCTTCTGAACCCTTGTTATTTACGAGTAGTCACTGACGACACCGCCTGAACTGCATGCATAGCTATGCATCATTACTGAGGTATTGACAGAATGTGGCCTTGGCAGATATCCCTTTGTCGTTTGCACTGTACCACTTCTGGATACCCAGTTACCGTCCATAAGAACCATTAACAACGGCAGTGAACATGTATGTTTACGGCTGGTCTTCATGTTATGATGAAGAGGCGGCGCTCTACTTTTCTTGTTTTAGCTACAATTTTCAATTATTTATAATTAGTTGTTTATGGCCTCTAATTAACGTCAATATGGGCCTGACACACTAAAAGCTAAAAGATATATAATGAAGCCGGATACTAGTAGTAGATGGGGATGCGCAAGACCATTAAAGGATATGGTAGCATCCTTCCGACTTTCTTCTACTCAAACTGCTAAGTGCCACAATTAAAAACAGACGGCCCTTCTTCGCTCTACATCTTATGCATCAACAAAGGTGTTATTGCGACACCGACCTCTATATAACCCARAGAACACGTCATAAGCGCAAGCATCCACGATACACACTATATCTGCCAGTCCATTTAATGGTGCTATGCCATTCTGAAAGATCACACTTCTTGTTATCTCAGCCTCGTACCCTTCCTTATCTTATCAGGCGGCCCTTTTAGTTTCCCCTTTGGGCGAAAGGCAATGCAGGTTTCTAGGGTCGGCCAAGAAAGTAAAATATATAAAGGCAAAGGTGCCCCAAATGTGTCTCTTTACACTACAAATAATTTGTCCTGTACTAACAAACGAAGAAACCACTCGCTATCCATTCCACCATGATTGCCTTGCCAGAAGATAAGGCAGTTAAAAAGCCCATATGGCAAAGACATAGAGCCTTCCTTAGCGGAATAGTTGCTCTTATAATCATCGGTACTTTTTTCCTCACCTCAGGTCTTCATCCACTCCCACCATCACCCCATGGGCATAAGCCGCCACACGGGGGCAAGGGCGACCGTCACAAGCCCAGATGTGAGAAGATTGACGCCTTAAGTCCTTCATTTAACCGTTCCATTGACACAATTCTTCATGACTCTGCTTTTAGAAACAGCTCCATTAAAAAATTGTCCGACGCTGTTAGAATCCCTACTGTAGTCCAGGACAAAAACCCTCAGCCTGCAGACGATCCGGACTACTATAAACACTTTTATGAACTACATGATTATTTCAACGAGACCTTCCCCCATGTGAACAAGCATTTGAAACTGGAGAAGATCAACGAATTGGGCCTTCTTTACACGTGGGAGGGCTCTGACCCTGAGTTGAAACCGCTATTGCTAATGGCCCATCAGGATGTTGTCCCCGTGAACAACGAAACTTTATCATCCTGGAATTTCCCCCCATTCTCCGGTCATTACGATCCAGAGACTGATTTCGTTTGGGGCCGTGGCTCTAACGATTGTAAGAACCTGTTGATTGCTGAATTTGAAGCCGTCGAGCAACTATTGATTGACGGGTTCAAACCAAACAGAACTGTCATACTGTCTCTAGGTTTCGACGAAGAAGCTAGTGGTATCCTCGGTGCTGCCAACCTAGCCTCATTTCTTCATGAAAGATATGGCGATGATGGTATTTACAGTATTATTGATGAAGGTGAAGGTATTATGGAAGTCGATAAAGATGTCTTTGTTGCCACTCCAATCAACACTGAAAAAGGCTATGTCGACTTCGAAATTAGTATTTTAGGTCACGGTGGCCATTCCTCTGTGCCCCCTGATCATACTACAATTGGTATCGCTTCGGAATTAATTTCTAATTTTGAGGCGAACCCATTTGACTATGAATTTGAGTTTGACAATCCAATCTATGGCTTGCTAACATGTGCTGCAGAACATTCGAAGTCCTTAAGCAAGRACTTGAAGAAAACAATTTTAGGTGCACCATTCTGTCCCAGAAGAAAGGACAAGCTTGTTGATTTCATTTCCGAGCAAAACCATTTACGTAATTTGATAAGAACCACGCAAGCTGTAGATATCATCAATGGAGGTGTTAAAGCCAATGCCCTACCTGAAACAACCAGATTCTTGATCAATCACAGAGTCAATTTACACTCTTCCGTGTCTGAAGTCTTTGCAAGAAACATGGAATACGCCAAGAAGATCGCCAAGAAATACGGTTATGGATTATCAAAGAATGGCGATGATTTCATTATCCCTGAAACCGACTTGGGCCACATTGACGTTACTGTTTTAAGAGAATTGGAGCCAGCACCATTTTCACCAAATTCAGGCCCTGTTTGGGATGTCTTGGCAGGTACCATTCAAAATGTCTTTGAAAATGGTGTCTTACAAAACGATGAAGAATTCTATGTCACCACTGGTTTATTCTCTGGTAACACAGACACCAAATACTATTGGAATTTGTCCAAGAACATTTATAGGTTTGTTGGTTCCATTATCGATATTGATTTACTGAAGACTTTACATTCCGTTAACGAACACGTAGATGTGCCAGGCCATTTATCCGCCATTGCCTTCGTTTACGAATACATCGTCAATGTTAATGAATATGCTTAAATAAATCCATACATTAAATATCCAAAAATCTTTTTTTTTACCCAATTTTTTTTATTTAACTCATCTATTCACAAAATGTATGTATCAGTATAACGTAGAAAAAAAAAACACCACTAGTCACACAAACATCAAAAAAAGAAGTGTATACTATAAACTAAAACTAGTAGTAATTGAGTGACCACACCTTAGTAATATCGAGGTAAATCAAATCAAAAACACTTGCGTAAAAGCAGTGAAAATTGCCATAATGTAATACCATACACCGTTTTGCATCTTTGTTAAAGAAATACCGTTGGATTTCGATGAAGTAGTAGGAGCCGTAGCAGAAATACTCATTAATTGAGAAGAGTAGGTTTCGTCTTGAGGAATAGCAGCTAACAACTCATTAACAGCGTCTGCAGAAACAGTTTGACCAAAAGTAGTGTCATCAGAGATAAAAGAGACAACATTCCCACTAGAATCAAAAACAACACCACCTTTCATGGTACCTGTGGTATTTCTTGCAATGTAACCGTAGGATTGGATACCAGTACCCAAATCCTCAATACCTTGGAAAGTGTGGAATGTAGAGTACAGATGGTTTTTTTCAGTACCGTTCATGGCTTCGAAAATATCGTATTCACCACATCCACTGGCCCAACATGAACAGTTGGCATTGGTTGGATATTGAGAAGTTCTTGCGATATGGTCGTTTAACAACCAAATGGCTGGCAAGTCATAGTACCCAATAGAGCTGCTATTTTTCTCGGTTTCAGTGGGCATTTCAAATTCAAACAAGAACATCTTTGTTGTACCGCCGAACCCATAATAAGCTGGAATACCACTACGGTAAACACCACAATCCTTACCGTAACCTGATTTTGGACACGAAACGTTAGAGTAGATTATATACTCTTCATCAGAAGAAATTAAAGTATCATCAGCCAAAACAGTGGCCTCACTGGCGGTACCGGTACCATTGGAACTAGCATACGACAAAGCATTACCTAGGCAAGGGGAAGCTTCACCTCCGTGATTTAAGAAAGTAACGTTATTAGCCGTCTTCGAGCTGGAGTCATAGTAGGCCGAACGACTCCAATCGGAAGAGCTTCTATTGTTGCTGACAGTGAATCCAGGGGAAGTGTAAAAGGCAAATTGTCTCAACTTTAATGGACCACGGAAATGAACAGACAAGTATTCAGCCAATGGGGCGTTTACACCAGAAAACCATTCTTTGTCACCCACTTCACAAGTACATGTATCATTGTTAGTGATACCTGTAAACTTTTTTACGCTATTGTACGTACCTGCAAAACCCACGTTCGTGAAATCCAGCTTCTGATACGACTGAGGCCCGCTTGCAGCGACTGTGTGTAACAGACACACACACACGGAAAGGACTATACTTTGCAACATTACACTTGATATTGTTTGCTTTGTTAGCTTTGCTACTATTCTTCAAACGTTCCTTAGATAAGATTGTTTCTCGAGGATTTTATGGTTCCTATAAATAACTAGGCCGGAAAAATAGACAAAAAGAAAGGAGCGGAACCGAGAGTGAAAAAAAATCAGGAAACCCTTGCAGGATATGGTAAAAAGTGGGAAATGGAGGCTGTGAAGCAAAACGGGGCTAATTTTGTTTGTGGTGTCTATCTATCGAGTTTTCTTACAGAGAAGGGCTATAAACAATATCAGTACAGAATCTATGACGATGCCAAGCAAAGAGCGCAGATTCCAGTCGCGGAAACTTTTACGTAATGAATCGTGCGTCGCCAAGACATCATGAGCCACTTTTTTCAGGAAAGCGTAGCGGTACTTCTCTAGTGCCTCTTCATCGCCCTCGGCTTGTTCCGGGTCCGCTTTTACAGAAGACGACTGTGTGTCGTAGACATCGTCGTTGTTTAGGTCTTCTTCGCTGTTGCTATCGCTGAGATCTTGAATGGTGCGGATCTCTTGTAGTACTTCTTTCTTCAGGTGTACTAGTGATCTTTTCTTGACGATATCACGTTCATAGAATCCAGGGTACTCGTCTTCTTGAAAGTTTTGAAATTCCAATTCGTGTGGTTGCCAAAATTGCAGGTACCACCAACCTAGAAGATTTACCAACCAGAAAATGGGGCACAGGATGCCGAAAATGAAAAACCTTGGTAACCAAGGATGCATAGATGCGCTCATTTGACATGATTTACATTGGCAATGGTATTTTTTCATCCAGGGATTCTCGTCATCTTCGAAAGGCGCGGTTAGTTGCCTGCTTTTATTCTTTCTGCTGGATGAAATTGGCATGTTGTTTTTCGTACTATTCTGAGAAATTGCTGGTACTAGAACATAAATATTACACGATAGAAGAATGTTCGTTAAACTAAACTTGGTCCTATTGTCCCTTTATATGCTTCTCATTAGCTTATTGTATCTAGCGTGTAAATTTCCCGATGCGGTAATTACGTTTCAAAGTCATTTCAACTGGCATAGTGACAGAAAAAAAAAAAGAAAAGTACCTGAAACATCCCATTTTTTTAGGAATCGTCTTTGTCTTGAAAATGTATCACTTTACTTATCAAATAAATTGTCCCATAACGAGCGTGCTACTTAAACATATATTAAAGAGAGAAGGAAATAAATAATAAAAAAAAAATAGTTTAGAAATTACAATTACAGCTATAGTACAGGACTTTCAATAGGGTGGAAAAAGTGAAAACAGCCCTATATACATGACGTATCAGTTTGATGATGTTGAAGGTGGGGGAGAAGACATCCTAGTTGATGCCGATGCCGAGATCGATGCCTTTTTTTGCTTCTTTTTGAGAATTATCTTATCCATATAAGACTTTATGAATTCTTTAACCTTATGCCTTTTCTCTTTGCTTAAATCATCGGGTGGTGCTCTCGATAAATCTTTTTTCAATTCCTTTGTGGTTAACATTTTCACAATATCTTTGGCACACTGTTTGATATTTTCATGATCAAACTGCTTACTTTGCGGATTGTTTCTTATTAGATTTGGCACGAAAGACGCGAAAAATTTATTCCAGCTGTGCTCCAATCGTTGAGATTGCGAGACCGTTTTCCTTTTCAAACGCTTGGCCTCTTTAGCTTCCACTAGTTTTTTAGCCTCTTCCTTTTGTGCTTCCTTTTGCTTGTTAGCTTCTGCTATAATATCTTCCAAGACACTTTTCCTTTCATTTTCGAGCTTTAGCTTTTGTTTCAAATTTTCTAGTTCTTCTTGTTTGGCTCTTTCTAAAGCGTTTCTTTCATATTCGAGTCTTTTGCGTTTTTTTCTTTCGTACTCTTCATCACTCAGTTTGTGTTTCTTGAGATCTGAAGCATTAATGGTTTTCACAATTCCACCACTACTCATGGCTTCAACTGGTGTGCTTGATCTTGAACTAAATGTCTTTGAAGACCCTGTGGGAGGGTAGTGTAGTTTTGTTTTTTGTTCTGCATTATAGTACAATGGACGACCATTTTCATGAATGACTTCCCAGCCCGGGGGCAATCTAATTCTTCTCAAATCTATCATTTTACTGGATGCAACATTAATGTCTTTCTTGGTGATTCTTTTATAGGTTTCAAACTTCGACCATTTCTCTAATAGTTCATCGCATTCTGGCTTTAAGTCTGCACATTCCGCAGATAAAATTCTTATATTATCACCAATTTGTGATGACAAGATACCATTTTTAGTTGTTTTGGGCAGTTCTAATAAGAAGTCCAGGATTTTTTTGATCATTGAACTTTTTTCGTCTTCCTCATTGTCAAATTCATCTTCTTGTTGCTTTTGTTGTTGTTTGGGGTCAAACAACTTAATCATTTTACTAAAACACGTATAACCGTGCAGCTTGATAGCTTGGTGGCGCAAAGAATTGTCGTCAATGGTGAAAAGCCTGTTCAATAGTTTGGACGCAATAATTTTATTATCTTGCTGTAGCAATACACTCATAATTTTCGTGACATCCATGGGATCATCAATAGGTTTGATTTCCAAGGATTGCAGGAATTCAATATTCACGTTTTCGTTTTCATTCTTAATGATTGGCTCGCCATTCAATTTTTTCAATTTTAACCATTTTTTCTCCATAGAAACGGTAACCCCCAAGGCATCAGCGATGTTTTGAGGTAATAATGACGCCGCATCAGTTTGTGTCTTACCACCAAGAAACCCGATACAGTTTGGTTCTTCACAATAGCATTTTTGAGCCTGAGCACCATACCGATCCACGTTATAGTCAAAAGTGATTTCTTCACCTCTCAGGATTTTCCTTTGAGCAAAAATACCCATACGCAGTTTACCCTTAACGACCCATTTATTGACGTATGCATTGGGACTACAAGAGTGGTTACAAAATCTCGCTAATGAACCCTTTATTGTTGCATCAATGAATTCGCCGTTTTGCAACATCATAAAATAAAAATGCTTGAAATGACGTTGGTCGTAGTCTATTAATCTATCTCTGAACTCCATCTCCTCAATCACTTCACCTTTATATTCGTAGATGAACTGGTTTGCCTCTATATCCTGTTCAGCTCGAACACCATATCCTTTATTCTTTGTTTTGAATATGGCTATTGGAGCATACTGCTTTTTCTGGAACCGTTGGTTTTGACAGTTATCGCCACAAGTCAAACACAAGTCATTCACACACTCTATTAACGTGAGCCTGTTGATACAGTCAGAATCCTCGTCACAGGCATGATTGACCCCATCAGAGAATTCTTCATAACAGTCACACTCCATGAAATCATTATTTTTAAATGTCCCGATCCTCTTATTCGCATATATACAATCTTCCAAGTTTTCGAATTTGGTCAAGACCTCCTTCGTAGAATCGGGCTCCTGATCAAATAGCTTTGGAGTATTATGGCCCTTGTCATTGGCACTGGGTACCTCTTTTTCATCTTCCGATGCACTTACACTGTGGTTCATTGACATAACCACGTAACAACGATCGGAAAAAAGGGGGGAAGCTAGCAGCACGACTATGCGGTTCTTTATCACACAATCAAAGAATCCCTTTTAAAAGCTCTCAACGTGACTCTCTGCCCTGATATACAATCATTAATTATTGAATGATTCTAATAGTTTCTTAGAATTTTTCACATGATTATAGTTAAATAAAAAGACGTCCAAAGTGACATGTGCACGTGACACAAGCCCATAACACTAGAGGTTATAACCGTCCATGCAATACGGTTGAACCGTGTAGAGAGCCTTCACATGGATGCCTCCATTATCCCCGGTGCCAATTGGGGACCCTCAATGAGTACATCAAGGCCCTTCATCTCTCTCTCCTCAAGAGTCGAAGCTGGCTTCTTCTCATGGTTCTAAACGAACCGCCTCGAGGAAAAGACCGATAAATAGAGGAAGCAACGGCAAGAAATATATATAAACGCATGGCGAAATTTGGGCTCGGTGGAAGAGTAATCTTTCCATTCTTTTTGGATTTCATGATCAGAACCTAACCAACAGGCTTTGGACGCACACACACACACACAAATATATATATACAAAGATGGCTTCAGAAAAGGAAATTAAAAGAGAGAAATTCTTGAGTGTTTTCCCTAAAATAGTGGAAGAATTGAATGCATCGCTTTTGGCTTACGGTATGCCAAAGGAAGCCTGCGACTGGTACGCCCATTCATTGAACTACAACACCCCAGGTGGTAAGTTGAACAGGGGGCTGTCTGTCGTGGACACCTACACCATCTTATCCAACAAGACCATTGACCAATTGAGCCAAGAGGAATACGAAAAAGTTGCCATCTTGGGGTGGTGTATCGAGTTGTTGCAAGCCTACTTCTTGGTTGCTGATGACATGATGGACAAGTCCATTACCAGAAGAGGCCAACCATGTTGGTACAAGGTCCCTGAAGTCGGCGACATTGCAATCAACGACGCCTTCATGTTAGAGGCTGCCATCTACAAGCTTTTGAAGTCCCACTTCAGAAGCGAAAAATACTACATAGACGTGACCGAATTGTTCCATGAAGTTACTTTCCAAACCGAGTTGGGCCAATTGATGGACTTGATCACCGCACCTGAAGACAAAGTCGACTTGAGCAAGTTCACTTTAAAGAAGCATTCCTTCATAGTGACTTTCAAGACCGCTTACTATTCCTTTTACTTGCCTGTTGCCCTAGCCATGTATGTTGCCGGCATCACCGACGAAAAGGATTTGAACCAAGCTAAGGACGTCTTGATCCCATTGGGTGAATACTTCCAAATCCAAGATGACTACTTGGACTGCTTCGGTACCCCAGAACAGATCGGTAAAATCGGTACAGACATCCAAGACAACAAATGTTCGTGGGTCATCAACAAGGCTTTGGAACTTGCCTCTGCAGAACAAAGAAAGACCTTGGATGAAAACTATGGTAGAAAGGACTCCACCTCAGAAGCCAAGTGTAGGAAGATCTTCAACGACTTGAAAATCGACCAATTGTACGAACAATACGAAGAGTCCATTGCTAAAGAGTTGAAATTGAAAATTTCTCAAGTCGATGAATCCCGTGGTTTCAAAGCCGATGTCTTGACTGCGTTCTTGAACAAAGTCTACAAGAGAAGCAAATAAGCCTACAAGTTTGCGTAGCAACCAGCCGATAAAAAAACTAAATAAACATGAAATAAATATATGGGTTAGTGTATAAGAAATTTACATATCCAGTATAATATAGTATTAACTTCCAAATTATTAATGACTTTTATCGTTTCACGTGACCGGAAGCCGATTTTTTTTCAGCCAATAAAAAAGGAGAAAAATCTGGCCGGAAATTACGGGTAGTAAGTATAGGGAACTCGAGCCACCCCCCAAAAACCTACCCATATAATAATAGGAAAGCAACAACCTCATCTCTCAAACTAAATTTATTTAAAAACCGCTTAGTTAAGAAACACATAGAGTGGTGCGTTAAATAACAAGTACTCGATACAACACAACACAACACAACACAATAGCTAAGAAATAATGGGTCCTCCAAGCGGTAAGACTTATATGGGATGGTGGGGTCACATGGGTGGTCCAAAGCAAAAGGGTATAACTGCATACGCGGTCTCTCCATACGCCCAAAAACCATTGCAAGGTATATTCCACAACGCCGTATTCAACACTTTCAGGAGATTCAAATCTCAGTTCCTGTATGTTTTGATACCTGCAGGGATTTATTGGTATTGGTGGAAGAACGGTAACGAATACAATGAATATCTATATAGCAAGGCTGGTAAAGAAGAATTAGAAAGAGTTAACGTTTAGTATTTTCCTCACATAACCGATTTTTTGGTCCTAAAACTTATATATATTCTGTTTACAAAACAAAAAAAAGAACCCAATCTATTTATTTATTTATTTATTTAGAGTATTAGTGATAATAAATACATTATGCATTTTTCTTTTTTTGTATGTTCTTATTTACTCACCTTGTTGTGTAAGGGTCTATAAACTACACAGCACTTCGTCCTTCTCATCCAAGAGCTTTGCAACAGTTGTTCAACGGAGATTCTTTTGGTCGGGTCGACCTGGAATGTTCTATACAATGCGATCTTTCTCAATCTGTTTAGTTCACTACTGACATGTCTTAATTCCTCAAAGAGATAAAACTGTCCATCATTTTTGATTTCGCTGAGGAAAGATTTGAACAGGGAGTCCTTTTCAGGAATGGCAATTTTCCAAAGATACTGCCCCATAATCATTGTACAGTAGACAATGCCACAACTCCAACAGTCCACTAATCGTGGATCGTATTCCATATCCCTTATGAACTCTTCAGGCGCAACGTATGGCTCTGAACCCATGGCCCCACTTTGAAAATGAACATGTTTTTCCCATGCTGTTTGGAAAACCGAACTTGTACCAAAATCACAAATCTTCAACAACCCATTTGGTTGGAACAGAATATTCTCTGGCTTTAAATCACAATGTGCGATCCCATGATCATGCATATACTGAACACCATTTAATAGCTGTTTCATAAAGCAGTCAGCTTCTAGAGGATGCAATGGGCTCCCAGAACCTTCCTTCAATCTTGAACTACCATTATTTGCCTCACTGGAAATATTATTTCTGGTTAATAATGAATATAGATCACCGGACGCACAAAACTCCATAACTTCTACAAAGGAGTTGTTATATTCCATTAGATCCAGAATTTTCAAAATGTTTGGCGCATTGAAAACATGTCTTGGTGGTGTAGGTCTTGCAATACTACCCGAAACTGCTGTATTTGCTTCAAAATGCGGATGACTTAATGAATGTCCAATAATAAATTCAGAAGTTAATCTAGTACAAAACTTATCAATTGGATCACCTGGTTTGGGTTTCAACTCTTTGACTGCGAAAAATAATTTTTTCCCGCTAGAATAGGTACTATACGGTAATATATCTTTGGAAGTTTTGCATCTTGCACAAATTTTAACGACCCCGTATGCGCCTGCACCGACTACTCCAATGGATTTTCCGTATTTTTGAGAACAAGGCCTGTGAGAAGTGTCATTGTTTGCTGTTCGAGACTTGTTCTCGGTGTCGTCGATAACTTCCTGCTTGTTGCTATTACTTCTGGTTTCACTGCCACTATTCTTTGCGTTTTCGCTTTTCAGACCTTTTCGTATCTTCTCAGACAATGCATTAATTAACTTTAATTCTTCGGCGCCTACTGCAGCATTAGGGTTCACAATTTGCGGGATATTTTTACCATCATTTTTCATCAGTTCATCATTATTACCATTTTTGGGAGTACTAGTTCTTGATTTTTTCAACACTTGAGATTTGATAAATTTCTGGGATGGTATTATCGAAAAGGCCTTCTCCAAATTGATTTGATCATCGTCTTCTTCTTGTTGTTGTTGCTGTTGATTCGCATCTTTATGATATTTGAATAATCCGCTTAATGAAAATACAGACTTTTGTTTATGAATATTCGTTTCGAGATCGTTGTCGCCATCTTCACCGTTGTTTGCAGGGGCATCTGCGTCCTTATCTTCGCCGCTGTCCACGTTTTTATTATTTTCGATAATAGGCAAGACTTTTAGATTATGTTCATGATATCCGTTCTCAAAAACTTTAAATTGTTCTAAGTCCAAAATACACTTGCATTCGATTTCTTGAAATTTCGGCAAACTGGAGGCACTAATAGAATCTGAATGGTTTCTTCCTCTCATATATACTCTATTGCTTGTATTATTAATAGCATTATTGCTGGCATTGGGATTTGCCCCATCATTTACAGTTTTCATAGGTGGCGATCTTGGTGTGGACAAACTATTCTTCCTGCTTCTTGTCCGGTTACTGTTGGTACGTACACCCAAACTGTTTCTTCTTCTAAATTTGGATTCGTCGTCATAATCAAGCATAGCGTCAATAGAAAAATTATTTTCCTGGTCCAAAACATGATTAGCACTGTTATTTGTCGGATTTGGTTGACCAGCATTTTGCGGAAAGTTTTTCTGTCTTTCCCTTGGTCGCCTTTCAGCCTCATCGCTGCCTATTGTATAACGATGATGAGGCACATGAGCGTCCTTTGAACGCGCCTGTTTCATTCGATTTTGCTCTTCATTTTTATTTTGAAGCTCTTCTCTCTCTAACAAATTGGCTTCATCTTCATCCTTCTCACTTATAAAAGATTCCTGCGAGAACATTTCATTTTCCGAATTCAAAGATGGTTCCCTGCTAGGCGATAATGATAACTTAGCAATATTAGGGACACCCAGTTTATGATGTTTGGGAGCCACTTGTAAAACAGGACTTTGTATGGGGGATACAGATGGAGAAGATACATTACTAGTGATGATTCTTGCAGGTTGATGTGGATGCGCCTGGTCCTGACCTGGACGCGGTGAAGGTTGCCCAGTACTGCTACCACCTGATATACCCGAAGGTTTGAACAAACCTTTGATGGATTCAGATAGAGACCTGGCTCTCTTCAAAGACGTGTGGCGTGAAAGCTTCTCATCTCCCATGGTTTTTATTTTTTTTATTTTTTTCCTTGTTTAGCAAAATCTCTATCTCCTTGCTATTCTGGAAGTAAATGGATGGAAAGAATGGATCTTTTCGTAGACTATAATGCTTCCTATTCCAGTAAAATTAAATCAGCGTTTTGGCTCGTCTGAAGTCACCAATTGCCGAATATTGGCTTCACACCAAGGGGCTTATGTCAAAAAAAAGATCGATAAATAAAATCTTCAGTACAAGATGCAAGCTTGAAAGTGGCGCGGCGAGCATAGTTGAAAATTAAGACAAGAAAGAGTGGAAAACAGTATTCACATGGCAAGAACAAGCATCGATCATACCGCAATCATGACTTGCAACATGTTGAACGTACCGCTTAATGAGGGTAGAATATACTAAGGCGTTGGAATACATCTTTAAGGGATATTTGTTATGTAGAAAATAGAGAAAACGTATGGAAAGAGAGTATAGATGAAAGGAAAAATACAACAGAAGAGGTTAAACATTACTCATTAAAAGTCGTTGAAAAGATCAGCGTATGGGTCTTCTCCTTGAACGCCATAGTTGATGTCTTCCTCGGGGTACTTGTCAAACTGAGAAGTGTCACCTTGCCCCTGCTGAATGGGGGGTTCATACGGTGTTTCTATATTCCTAGACAGTAGTTTTTCCCAGACAACTTCTTTGAACCAAGGATGGTTTTTGACATCTTCTGTGCCATTCTGTAAATTACCCAACCTTTGACTTAAGTCTCTAGTAATCAATCTACTCAATAAATCTTTGACATCGTCGTTGAAAAATGGCGGGAATCTTAACTCGGCATTTAAAATCTTCTCATAAGTTTTCATTGTATTAGAATCGTAAAATGGAGTGTATCCCGCCAGCATTTCGTAAATTAGAATGCCAAAACTCCACCAATCGATGGACTTATTATATGGTTTGGTACTGACTACTTCAGGCGCTATGTAATCCGGAGTACCACACAACGTGTACGTGACATCTGGAACGTACTTAGCAAATCCGAAGTCTGTTATCTTCACGTGCCCGTTTTTATCGAGCAGTATATTTTCAGGCTTCAAATCCCTATAAATGATGTCTTTACTATGCAAGTACTCCAAAGCTAAACAAACTTCGGCAGCATAGAACTTGGCGACCGGGTTAGGAAATCGTTGGGATTTTCTTAATAAGGAAAACAACTCGCCACCTTCAATATAATCCATGATCATAAAGATTTGTTGAGCGTCCTGGAAGGTGCCCCACATCCTTATAATAAATGGATGTGTGACGATGGAAAGCATCAATCGCTCATCGTTCGTATGTTCCACCTGTTTCAACCTCACCACAATTTCCTTTTTAAGCACTTTCATCGCGTAATATCTCCCATTGTGCCTTGATCTAATCAAATGTACCCTGCCAAAGGAACCCGTCCCTAATGTCCTTAATATCTGGAAATCTTGTAAGCTGTACTTACCTCCCGTAACTCTTGCCTGGCCGATAAACTGTTTGTACTGCTCTTCATTGTAATAAGTAATATGGGGATTTTTTGGCTTCTCTTGAATTTCCTCACCACCCTTCTCCGGTGTCTTTTCTTCATTTTCGTTTCCTACAGCGGTCACCTTCTTCTCAGATCCTTCATCCGAGTGTGCTTCCGTACCTTGTCTATCATGTGGAGCCCCTTGACCACCATCGCTCCGTTTTTCAGTCGACATCTCCAAAAACAAATATGGCACAATCAATTACTGTCCATACACTGGCTGACTTAAGATTACACAGCTTCGGTGCTACCTTTGATGCTAACTGGAAGACCAAGCCAATAAAAAAACAAAATATAAGTGAAGAACGATTGCAGGTTCGTTATCTTGCCCTCTTAACAAGTTTAAAATATATGCACGCACCTCCGTTTAGAATACCACACTTGATTGCTCGCTTTTGCTTGCCAAATCGCCTGTGAAGGTGTTTCAACCAAAGGGATACATACTTTCTAAACACCCCTTGATTATTATGTCAGATATATGCCAGATCACCCCCCCTAATAGCGCGAAGAAGGATCATCGCCAAAGCGTGAAAAAAAAAGCCAATATGGGATTTGAACCTTTTTCGAACTGGGAAGAAAAAAACAAGGCCTCAGAGGTTTATTGAGAGCCAGACTGGATTTTCCGGAATAGCGGTATGGATACTAGCAATTGGAAAATGATAAGTGGTTGGTGTATATGATACACAAATAATTCTAGGGTGAGGTCAGTGGTGGGGCGTTGTAAATCCTCAGGAAAAATGTCAGAAAGATGGCAACAATGCTCGCCAGAAACGGAATATATATGAATAGGCCGGGGTTAACGGAGACAGTACTGCCGTATATCTTAAGCAAGATGGGTGGGATAACAAGCATGACGCAAGACCTGACTAGGGCCATTGCTCCGAACATCTCGCCTGTGTGTTTCTTGGAGGTGTATTTGATGATACCCGACTGTAGAGTGGGTGAACAGAATGCACTCAATGCTTGTAAGAGGGCAAAAACCACTAACGATACGTAACTTTTTTCGCCGAATTGGATCATGACAAGGAGACTTAGCGCTATGACGACCATCGAAAACCGTATACAAAAGATGTCTATCTTATCTATGGAATGGTCCAAGTGTTGATAAATCCGTTTCAATGCATATAACAGTGTTGGCGACACGATCAGTAAAACGAGACCTCTTCCAATACCTAATATCGATATGAAATAGCCTAGTTCTACAGCATGCCATTTGTACTCGTATGTGGAAAATAGAACTAGTGCCGGCATACAGGACGTGGTACCGCAAACAAATAATACATCCAGTACAATTAGTAATATAACGGTATGCCGCGGCACTAAGGAACCTGTGGCATCTGGCTTCAACCATAGTTTCTTGACCGGAGCCAGTAGTTCCATCAGTTTCATTATTTGAAATTTACCATAAGTAACAGACTGATAGTTTCGCGTGTCATCAGAGCCTGATTTAGATCTTAGTTTCTCCCTCCTCTTGGTGTAATTTGATTGTGAATGGGCCAACTGAGTTTCGTGACGAGGTTCCACCATCATTGTCTCGCACATTACGAGTGCGAGTATGGCAAATAGTATAGCTGTGTAGATAGGAACAAATGCGTTGCCATGAGTCCACTTGACTAGGAGAGATCCAAACATCGGGCCTACGCCCATGGTGGCATAAATACAACTCATCATTATTCCTATCGTCACCATTCTATGTTCGGTTTTCACTACATCTGAGACATAACTATTTCCATTTGCCACTAGGGCAAATAACCCACCGAGAGATGGAACGATGCAGGCGGTGAGAATAATAGCCCATTTATGGTACCCGATTCTAGACGACACAGTAAACACTTGAGCTGCAAGTCCGATGACTCTGATACCGCTCATGTATTTGAAAACACGAACTCTGCCTATCCTATCGGATAATCCCCCCCATTTACCAGCCATGAAAATACCAATCACTCCCGCTATCATCATGGTAGAAGAAGAAATACTTGATACTATTTTCTGCACGGCAACGGGATCGAAACGTCCATCTTCATCTGCAATTCCCTCGGCTACTTTATCCATCACTAGCGGTATTATGGCAGTCATGCATATAGATTCCGCCATACATATGACCATGATAAGACCGTATAGGCAAAATAGCTTTCTCCGTCCATTTCCTCCGTCAATGCTCTTGGCAACGCTGGGCGAACTCTGCCTGATAGATTCATGACTAATGATTTGTGTACTATCATCGGCATCAACGTAAGCACCAGAACTCTCAATGCCATCTTGGTTAATTATCCCTTCCAAGGCGTTAATCCCTGTCGTTTCCAACAAATAGTCCATCTCATCTGGAGACATCAAACGCGTTGTTTCATCTTCGTCTGACATTATTCCGCCGTCTTGCTTTCACTCTTTGAAAGACGTATGGGATATGCAAGAACTAATACTAACTATTAGGGTTTTTATAGTTTACGTGTCTGTTACGGCTTTCTGCAGATCAGATCAGCCCTTCATAGCCTTTGAAAGAAATCCCTTATCCTTTTTTTGGTTTTTTTCCATTTAGGCCAAGAAACTGAGATATCCCGAATAACCTCCGTGGAATGATAAATGAAGGCTTACTAAGATACTTGATACACTGTGGCACCACCAGAAGGAAAGAACTTGAGTTCTGGTCGCTTGACAGTGAGATTAAACCACTGTGTATCAAATTCCTCTCTTTTTTCCGCTTCTTATACCCATTTAGCGTATATCCTCTCCTCTTCAGCAATACTCTCGAAAGATCTTAAACAACTAAAAACACGACTAATTAATAATTTAAATAACAAGACTTGTTAAGTATTGCGTTTCTATATAAAGTCGTTGGTTGGATTATAACTTTGAATATCGTTTTGGTGAAAGAAAAACATTTACTGTTTCCTAATGATAGAATCCGATTATTCTCTGCCGCCATATATCTTGGAAAAGAGCTCCACGACATGCATTTGTCTTTCTTGTAGAATATTTAGTTTGTCCATTAAACTTCTGTCAAATTCCAAGCACGTTTTCCAAGTCACGATATTTTGTTTTTCCATTAGTGTGCCGCTGAAGTGCGTGTCTGCTCTGAGACGCTGTAAGGACGCTTGGAATAATTCCTCCTTGATTTTGTTACATTGGAGGTTAAAAAGTTGCACACTGGCATTCAAAAATTTCAAGTCCGTCATTGCAGCGAAGTCTGGGACCTCTGGTATTTGTATACTTAAGCTCTTGGAACTTATTCCATACTTTTCCAACGGTATTGTACGCTGTGCCTGATTTCCTTCTGTTTGGGACAAACGCTCACTTTGTGCTTGGCTCTGAGCTGTCTTAGGTTTTTTGGGGAGATAGATCGAGTCCAACGATTCATTAACTGCATTCATTACAAAAAAATCCTTTTCTTTCGGTAGAGATTTTGATAACTCTTCTAACGATATGTCATCTTTTTTTCTTTTTTTAATTCCTTTAGGTTCTTTAATGGATAAATTTTCTATTTTAATTGTATCATCGTAGTTTTTATTAGAATTTTCATTCTTGAGGAAAAAGAGGTCTTTATTTCGATCATCTGTGTTGCTTATGTTTAGTTTCTCAACAATGTCTTTCAAAATAGTCCACCCTTCAGCGGTTTCCAAGGTTGCAGGTATCTCTTTAATGGGCGAGACTGCTCTTCGGTTTTGGTTTCTATTTTCGAATTTGTTCCTCGCATAATGTCGATACTCATGAGTGATAAAAGGAGACTGAAAATTCGATTGATGAGAGAGATTAGGAAAAACATTAACTTTGGGCAATTTAAACTGCTTGTATCTCATTTCTTCTCTGTTTTCTTCTGAGGAGTTTCTCCTCTCTTTTTTCGATCCTTCATTGTATTTATTGTCTTCCTCAGGACTACTGGAATTCGATGGTACTCTACAAAATTCCTCTCCGTCATCGTCACTCGAAACTGATCCCAAACGTGAATCTGGATCTTCACAGTGGGATTCACTATCGCTAGTTTTTTTATCCAAGGTTTCCCATATCTCTTCGAACTGCGGATTCGCATCCACTGTGTTTGAATTAGCCATTCTTACTTTTGAAGCTCCATCAGTTTCCTGGAATAAAGAATCTATGTCTGGATTTCCATGTTTCCTTTCCTTTTTGGATGAATAATTGTGACTTCGCTGGTAGCCTTTTAAGTTAAAGGATTTAAATATTGGTACCTTGCTCTTGGATGATATATTCATTTTCTTTCCTACTCCGAAACCATAAGGTTGCTGTTCATACGGTTTATTTTGCCTATGATGGACCTCAGATTTCGTAGGTATGCAGCTTGTTTCATGGGGTTCCTTTATTGTGGTCTTGAAAGTATGGCAGGATTTCTTTGGTTGGTAAGTATGTAAGCCTTTAATTTTCAAATTCTGATCGTATCGAAGTTTTTCTTCTTCATCAGTTAAGACAGAGTGTGCATGTACTACAGCTTTGAACAATTCCTCGCATTTGTCTGAATTTGTTTTATCTGGGTGAAGTAACCTGGCCAGTTTAAGATATGACTTGTGTACTTCTGAAGATGTGGCATTCGATGTTAGACCTAATATGGAGTAATATGTAGTTCTATCTAATATCGGTTCTAATACCTGGGACATAAGAACGGCAAAACACAGTACAGTAGGATATGATATGGACTAGTTCTTCGCTACGCTTTATATCGGATATCTGTAAGGCCATATATTCAAAGCCTCAAAACAGTTTAAAGGTATCGCCCGATGTTTTTAAGATGGCCGATTCGGATTCACAATGTCGAACGTAAAAAAAAATTTGATGGTAATTGTTAAAGAAGCACCTAAGTCTCAAATGCAGATTAAAACCAATATAAGATAAGTATAGATGTTTGTTGTCCCCATGCTTTATTGATATATTTTTTATTAAAAAAAGTAACTCCGATACGGGGAGTCGAACCCCGGTCTCCACGGTGAAAGCGTGATGTGATAGCCGTTACACTATATCGGAAGAATAGTAGTTGAAAATTACCATTTTGAAAAATAGGTGTGGAGTAAAAGCTGAACAAAAGAAGGCAGCTCTGTGACTACCCAACTATTCGAATTGGTGTGTTGTAGCTGTATTCAAACAAACGTCGCCGCTGCTTTAAAGAGTCATTAGTTTTTTCACATCCAAGTATTTTCCCTCTGTTGATAATGAGTAAGTTGATAATGAGTAAGTTGTAATAATTAAGAATATGTCGTTCTTTCTTAATCTATAAGAGAGGTGTATATAATACACGCTGATTGGTTATTTGGAACCCAATAATTCAGACATAATTCAGAATACGAACAATAAGTTATCATGTATAACTACTCTCCTTACACAAGCCAATTTATGTTCAATTAATAGGTCTTTATACTCATCTTAATTAAGAATTTTTGTTCCAGTTTCAACATAATCAATATCATATTAAAGAATTTTTTTTGACATAAAGAATGTTATGTCAAGAACCACCTATTCCAACATTATCTGTGGAGTGCATTTTCTTTACTTGTGAAGTTAGATAATGATCTTTGGGATTAAATTATTATTAATGTTATAATATTACGTATGATTATACGCAATATTATTCTCATGGGTTTTGGAATCCACAAAACGCAATCTGCAAGTTTCATGATATTGCGAATGATTCTGTTTTCTTTTTTATACTTTCCATCGATCATATTTCGATATCAGTGCTTGCCCTCCGGCTTCCATTAATTTCGATGACAGTTTGAATCTTGTCTTACTGTCCTATAATTCACGTCACCTATTAATACTGTATATAATAGTAATAAAGGGACGATAGCAGAATCTTGTTCCAACTTATTCGATAACCTGTCGTGATGTATTTTCATTTTGCTCATTTTTTAAATGACAATAGAACTCCGAAAATGGGCTAAAGTGCTCCCCTTAATGCTTTTCAGATGTATTGAAAAAGATCAATATCAAATTCAAGTTAGAATACAGGAAAACTGCGAACACAATATACTGCAAATATCCTAAATTTCCTTCATTGATATGCTATTTACAAGAATATTATGTCAAGGCGTGAAATTCACCAAGGGAACGGCTACACAGCCCAAACTCAGTCCAAAATCACTACCGAAAGGCAATTTGTATACCAATCTTTTAGTAACAACACTATATGGGACAGGCCTGGCATCTTTATATTTAGAATCAACTAGTTTGAAAAAGTCTAAGACGAAGCAAGGTCCTCCTGCTATTACAGAAGATGACGTTGTCGATATAGTCCACGATTCACCAAATAGGATATTCAAGCCAAAACTCAACACGCAAGAAGAGAAAAGACAAGATTTGCAACTAAGTGACTTTCGTAAAGTGGTTCATTCGTTAACATATGGCGATGTCTCACAATTCGCAATTGCCTGGGGGTTTCTTATGCAATTATCAAACCTTATCGGCAGTTCTTCTTTGGGGAGGAAATCTCTATTTTATAAGGGAAGTGTAGTTGGTGTCGTTGGGTTTCCATCCCTGATATATATGGCCCTTAGACTCAGAATGAAGCAATTGGAGAAAGCCGGAGTCCACTTTGAATGATCTGGGGAAGTGAAGGGTAAACAATCTTAAAAACTCGATAAATAATAAATGAATATTTCTATATGAATATGTAGGTTCTAAACATCCCATATACAATTAGACAAATACGCTTTTACTTTGTAGTTTAGTTATGTTTTTGAGCTACAATGAAGGCCTGCAAAATTGTAATATAGCATTCTCAACAGTCGACGAGACCAACTGCTTGTAAATGAACCGGGCTGCACTGGCCTCCAATTGATTTATCGTAGAGATTATAGAAAGTACCGGACAAACATTGGTAAAATATGTCACTATTACCAATGGCTAGAGTACCTTGCTTGGTTATTGACCAGCCACCAGCATAAATAGTACCAGCCTGTGGTGGAGGCCCATCAAATTGGAATTGCCTGTTTCCTACAATAGAACCTATTCTCCCCTTGGAATCAATGAGTACACCACCCTGCAATGTTATTTCCAAAGTACCTGCATTCTTGCAAGCTTGAACCTTAACTACAGTTACTTCGCTCGATTTCTTCGCTGGCTCTGATTTACTCTTTGAAGGGTCGAGCTTACTGCTGATGGATGAGGTAGTGGCTTGCACCTGGCCATCATGAATTTGTGATATGGCAGTTTTGGTTTTGGTCTTGGTTTTGGTCTTGATTTTAGTTGTGGTTGCGGTTGCAGTTGCGGTTGCAGTTGAGGTAGAAGTTTTGGACTTTGTAACAACATTCTTTGCTGTAGTTACTTGTAACTGACCGTCGCCTATTTGCGACACTATTTTTGACACTACCGAAGGCAACTTTTGTGTCGTTACTTGCACTTGGCCGTCATTAATTTGTGAAATGACATTCCTTTTGACTTTAACTTCACTTACAGTGAAAGGGACAACAGCAAGACCAAACGAAGTTCTGTAATCGGTTGTTGCGCCTGCCATTGTGGAACCTGGGGTTAGAGTTGCCCATGGTTCAGGCGGAGCATATGCGCTCAAAGCGATACTAGTTAATAAAGATGTTAAAAAGGCTTTCTTGTAATACATGTTGGGAGTTTCACTTGGCTAGTTGTTTATTGACTGTTAAGTTCTTGACAACCTCAGTTAATAAGATGTTAAAGTAAAAGTAAAGAATATGTGTAAAAGAACGTTTGGGTTGCAGGTGTCTTTTTCTACTGTTTTACAAAGAATATATTTTTGTGTAAAATCAAGAAGCGATTGAACCCAAAGTGTCCTTCTTGCACAAAATTTGAAGTTGTTTTGTGGTTTCAACGCTGATCATTTCTTTATTTCCCTTTTTTTTTGTATTTTTTTTCTTGAGTTACCTCATCGAAATTATTGTAAGAAAGCCTGACAGTTTTTATATACTTAAAAATCCGCCTAGTCACAAGAAAGCTGGCTAATGTTCAAGGAACAAGAATTTTGTGTATGAATAAGGAAATTCCAAGCTTACTTGGTTTTCTATCCAAACTGCAAATAAGGTGCGGGCACGGTAAAATGAAGGTCTTGAAGAAGCAATGAGTAGATTATCTTGGCCAGTCATTTCTATATTTCTCTGCAAAGTTGTCGCTGAAATATATGTGTTTCCTAACTTGGATCCCTGCTTTGTCCCATTTAGGCAAAATGTTTAAGGTACCCACTATAACGTCTACACAATGTGCGTGTTTTTCCGTATTCAGGAAAGCGCACCAAACTAGACTACAAGTTCGGTTTGAGTTAATTTCGTAATGGCGACAGATGCAAGGAACAGGAGAGATCAAAACCAACCGACGGGACCCAATACAAGAAATTACTATAATGAGCAAGCGCAGTAGAAAACAGTAACAGAAAAAAGGCTTGAGTGAACTTACCGTTATGGACAAAGCATGTCTTACCTAGTGAGCAACGCTGCAAACTGGTTCAAAGAATGTACTATGATATTGAACCAGCTATCCACCCGCAACAATACAGCAGTAACAAAGCAAAGAACGAAAGAGAATAACGGTTAACGAACATCCATTCTGCAAGCAAAAAAATATATACATCTTCATAAGTAAGCCCGCTAGTGTAAAGGTAAATTTAGATTCAAACCCAGGAAGGGTAAAAAGAGATTGGCTTGCTGCTGCAATTAGTGCAGGCATGTCCGACAGCTCCAGCACGCTGCTGCTTGCCGCGACCGACCAAGTAAGAGTCAGTCAGTCTACTTTTCCACCACTTTGCTTCCCCCCTCCTCCCCAATAGGGAGAGCTGCACAGTGCATATTCATACTTCCTACTATTTCAGAGAGGGGCTGAAATGGTAGTTATTAGTGCTACCAGTACTAAATGGTTCTACTACTTCCTCTTTAGGAAATTTTCCAAGACAAAAAAGGCTCATTTGTGCTCGCCGTCCGCAGTGATAGATCGTCAGCTCAGCCTAATTTTCCCATTTCTTTGCCGGATCGGGAAAAGTAATGATATTTGAACCTGCTTTTGCTAGGCGAAGGACCATGCTTTTTTGGCTAAATTTAGATTCCGGGCAGAATAAGAAAGATCCCAAAAAAGGAATGGTTGGTGAAAAAATTATTAGACTAAATGAAGCGAATCCTCGAGATATAAAAGCAAAGCTCGAACTTAATCAATAATGAGATTTATATCTTCATTGTTTTCGTATTTTATAGTCAAAAGGAAAGCATCAGAAAGATAATCATATTCCTCTTCCTACACTAATAAAACAACAATAATAAAAATGCAATATAAAAAGACTTTGGTCGCCTCTGCTTTGGCCGCTACTACATTGGCCGCTTACGCTCCATCCGAGCCATGGTCCACTTTGACTCCAACAGCTACTTACAGCGGAGGTATTACCGACTACGTTTCCACTTTCGGTATTGCCGTTCAACCAATCTCCACCACATCTTCTGCCGCTGCCACAGCCTCCTCCAAGGCTAAGAGAGCTGCTTCCCAAATCGGTGACGGCCAAATCCAAGCCGCCACTACCACCGCTGCTGTCTCCACCAAGACTACTGCCCCAGCTGTTTCTCAAATTGGTGACGGTCAAATCCAAGCTACCACCAAGACTACTGCCGCTGCTGTCTCCCAAATCGGTGATGGTCAAATCCAAGCCACCACCAAGACTACTTCAGCCAAGACCACTGCCGCTGCTGTTTCTCAAATTGGCGACGGTCAAATCCAAGCCACCACAAAGACCACTTCAGCTAAGACTACTGCCGCTGCCGTTTCTCAAATTGGTGATGGTCAAATTCAAGCCACCACCAAGACTACTGCCGCTGCTGTTTCTCAAATTGGTGACGGTCAAATTCAAGCTACCACAAAGACCACTTCNCTGCCGCTGCTGTTTCTCAAATTGGTGACGGTCAAATTCAAGCTACCACAAAGACCACTTCAGCTAAGACTACTGCCGCTGCCGTTTCTCAAATCGGTGATGGTCAAATTCAAGCCACCACCACTACTTTAGCTCCAAAGAGTACCGCTGCTGCCGTTTCTCAAATCGGTGACGGTCAAATCCAAGCTACCACCAAGACTACTGCCGCTGCTGTATCTCAAATCACTGACGGTCAAGTCCAAGCTACCACCAAAACCTCTACTACTCAAGCTGCCAGCCAAGTAAGTGACGGCCAAGTCCAAGCTACCACTGGTACTGCTACATCCACCTCCGCTGAAGCTTCTTCTACCTCTACTGACCCAGTCGATGCTGTTTCCTGTAAGAACTCGGGTACTTTGGAAATGAACTTGAAGGAAGGTATCTTAACTGACGGTAAGGGCAGAATCGGTTCCATTGTTGCCAACAGACAATTCCAATTCGATGGTCCACCACCACAAGCCGGTGCCATCTACGCTGCCGGCTGGTCCATCACCCCAGATGGTAACTTAGCTATCGGTGACAACGATGTCTTCTACCAATGTTTGTCTGGTACTTTCTACAACTTGTACGACGAACACATTGGTACTCAATGTACTCCAGTCCACTTAGAAGCTATTGATTTGATAGACTGTTAAACGAAAAACGATCAATTCAATTCTGATGACGTTTTTTTTTTTCGCATTGATTAGAAAGGAAGAAAAGTATCACATTTTTCTACCACTGCTCTAGTCGCATCCATTCCTTTGCATTTATCCTTCCCACGGTTAGCGTGGCTTTTTTTCCGGAAGCTTACGGTAATTCATATTTGATGTTCCCCCTCACAGTTGGTTCGTTTGGCAATGCTAATTTCTTTATTGCCATATATTATTTTCATAAATTATTTTCTTTATAACTAATTTTTCTGTATATCATAAATAAGTAATCTTATAAAATGTTGAAAGACTTTTTTAAAAAGGGTTCACAATCAAAATTAATGACATGAGAACACAGGAGTAAACCATTCCCTAAAGTGTATATTAAAGGTTGCATATATACGACTAAACTTATTTAAAGATCTTATCTAAGTAAAAGAAGAAACCTTCTTCAGAGAATCTTGAAAATGTAATATACAAATCTTTCGTACCGAATCTTTTTTTAAGAATTATAATCCTTTTTTCTCTCTCCATATCTTTTCCCTTATAAAAAAAAGCACAACACGTCAATTAGTGTGGCTGTTTTAACAATCGACCAAAGAAACAGCTTCCAAATGAATGGCGCTACATTGTTCGGCGACGTTTTCGTCGTACAAGTTGTAGAAGTTACCGGACAAACATTGGTAGAAGACGTCCTTGTCACCTAAGGCTAAGTAACCATCTTCGGTGATGGACCAACCGGCAGCGTAGATGGCACCGGCTTGTGGTGGTGGACCATCGAATTGGAATTGTCTGTTGGAAACAATGGAACCGATTCTGCCCTTACCGTCAGTCAAGACACCGTCCTTCAAGACCAATTCTAAAGTACCTGAGTTCTTACAAGAGCTGTCCTTCAAAGATGGAGTAGCAGCGCAAGAAGCGGAGGAAGAGGATTTAGAGGCAGCAGAGGAAGAGGACTTCACGGAACTGGTTGTGGCAGCGGTAGTTGATGCTTGAATTTGACCGTCAGTGACTTGAGCGGCAGCAACAGAGGAAGCAGCAGTAGTGGCTTGAACTTGGCCGTCACCGATTTGGGAGATAACGTCTCTCTTGGCCTTGGCGGAAGAAACAGCTTGAACGGCAATACCGAAAGTAGAAGTGTATTGGGTGGCACCGCAGGACATGGTGGCGGTTGGAGTCAAAGTGGACCATGGTTCACCTGGAGTGTAACCTTCAGCGGAGGCGGTGGCAGATAGGGCAGCGACGGAGGCAGCTAGGGCGACGTTCTTGAATTGCATATTAGATGTAAGTTTAGCGAGTGAAATAGTTTTTATGTGTCTTGTTTGTTTTACAATTTCTACTATCAAGGAAACGATGCTAAGAATGAGATAAACCCGCAACAAGTCAGATTGCCACTCTTTCTTGAATACTTATATACCGACTGTTTGAAGATGAAACCTTCGAGAATTTTTCACCCAGTGTCTCTCTGAGCTTGTTTCTTATTTTGTTTTTGTTTATGGACGTTTAGCTCGAACCGGCGCGAATTTTTTTGGCGCCCGACACGCCGGCCCGTTTCTTTTGGGCGACCGTGTCTCGACCGCAGCAAAAAGGGGAAAAAGAAAAAAAAAAGAAAGAGCAGGCGTCGGATTTGGCCGGCTAAAACCGCGTGGAATGCAAAAGAGCTAAATCAGGCACCGCGGAAGGACGCGGGTTGCCCTGCTGTACGAGCCGTTGATTTGCGGACACAAACGACGACGTATATAGGAGAGAGCACGTGATCGTCGAGCATCGCTGCTGGGAGAAAGTGCGGTGCACTGTTCTAGAGCTGGGAAGGGTTACCCGGGACTGACTTCCGGTTTGGATTTAAGGAATCTGTCAAGGGGAAAACAGTTTTCGTTTCGGGAAATACGTAAACAACGCCAAACGAAGGAAAACAAAATATACCGAGACTTAATTACTGCAAAACGGATCCCCGCAGGCAAAATTAGAGTTTATTCAATAACTATTTATAATGGCTGCTATTTACGACGCATTTTATCTGATCAGTCATTACGTAGTGTGGACGTGGTGAAAACGAAAGCGAGAGAGAGAAAAGAAAAGGCAGCCTCGAAAATGCAGACGGGCGTTGTCGTCGTCGTCCAACCCCTCTAACACCTACTAAATGTCTGATAATTCAAGGGTCTTGCAAATTCTTTGCTGTTTCGCGACATCAAACCATTCCAACTCTACAAAGTTAGAATGCGGGTGCTTATCTTGAACCAAGCGCGTTTGTAGTTCGCCCGCGGCCATGTCTCCCAAATACATTTTCTTGGATGTCGATTCTGGTAGACACAAAGTCACGTTAAGATAGCTTTTACTGTGCAATTTTTTCAGGAACTGTTGTATGCCGGCCATGCGATGTTGTGAAATCTCGTATTTTAAATCGTTAGACAACATGTCTAGGGTATTCATCAACTTTTGGTCACGGCCCGTTTCATGAACTTCCCTATTATTGAAAACCATGATTTGTTTGGCGTATTCAATTCGAGTGTGGTCGTTCGTATCTACGTACGCGCTCGTGGAGGCTAGCCTGGCACAAGTTTGCAGTGTGACTCTATATTCTTGTTCTTCATCTTGGAACACGTAGGGACCAACGGTTTCCAGGTTTTCCAAGAAGGTTTCCCATCCGTCCCAGTGTTTGTTTATCATCCCCATGAAAGTACCAAACGGGCCAGCCTGGCCGTTACCGTCTCTTCCGGTCACCACTATACCCAGTAAGTCGTCAACGTTCAGTTCATCCAAGATTTGGTTAATGGCACCCACGACTCTCTTGCGGTAACCTTCTCCGTCAGCGTGTGACACGTTCAAACAAACTATAAGCTTCAATGGCGTTTCCTTTTGCGATTTTTTCCATGGCATTTGAAGGTTATTGGAATGCGCTGCTACCGTACCGAGAGGCACTCTAAATGCAGATATTATGTCCTCACGAAGAAGCTCCTCTACTGTCGTGACAACTTCACATAATGGTAGCCCCTCCAGCGACGCATTTTCCAAGCAATATTTCCATTTTGCGAGTAACCATTTTTCGCAATGTTCACTAAATCTCAAGTATATTTCAGGTATATTGGTGCTTTTCAAATTACAAAGTAATACCTTCTCGTTGAATTTAATTACCTGGCAAAACTGGTCCCTGGGGATCTTACCCAAAATCTTCATGTCCTCGTAATCGAACAAAACTAAGAATTTGGTGAATAGTATTGCAACGTTGTTGTTTACCCATTGCTCACCGTCATCAGAATACATTATTTTGTCAAACAAGATCAAATTGCCGAATTGTTTATTTTTGTCCACGTTAGTTTCGATATATTGGTCAATGCTCTCTTTCCAAAGTTTTCCTCTTTCTTCTGGCTCTTGGCCGTTCATATAGTCCACATCTTGCAAAATCTCTAAATCAATAGCATTATCGTTCAGATCTGTTTCTGGGAACTTCACGTTGACCATCAAATCTGCCTTTTCCGTTGTACTAAACCATGCTTCAGCCGCGCATTCATCTGTTTCATCATGATCATCCCATCCATCACCTCCCAGACTGAGAGGTTCAGTAAAAATTGGTTCATTGATGAACGGTGAGCTCAATAATGGGCTATCCAGGTAACTAGCAGCTTCAAAGCGTTCGCTGTTTGATAATTGTGGCGTTCTGAATCCATCACATGAAATATCTGCCGTACGAATCAATTGTTCACGTGGGGTAAACTGAGGTAACTCACCAGTAACGCTTCTCGCGGATTTCAAATCAATCCATTGCTGTTGCATGTCCGATGATGGGCTATTATCACGAGCGCCTGCGCCCGTTAAGAGTTTAGATACCATTTCTGGAACAATATCTTTGTCCTTTGGCTTACTAATTTCACCGCATATTTTACATTCGGGAAACTTGCCTTGGAAATATAGAGTTTCAAACAACATCAAATAACAATTATAATGACTGGTGTGTGAACATGTAGATTCTACAACTTTTTCACCGGTAAATGTGGAACTGATATTCTCCTCACAGATCAAGCATTTCTCCCCTACATATCTTTTTGGACCGGATTGTGAATTGCACTTCTTTATATTTCTTTCCAAATTCATTATGAATGTTGGCGAATCTTCTTCATAACATGAATCTCCATCGATGCAGTAGTCTTCATCCACAACCATTAAATTGACATCTGAAAAGTTATCACACATTGTGGTGGAATCAGAAATCGATTCTCGGAGTAAACTACTTGTCAAATTTGTGCCTTTTATGTTGAATTTGTTGTTGCATACAATATTAACTGGTGAGTGTAAAGCGGTTAACTGACCTGTTTTTGAAAGGCCAGATACCACTGATCCCGCTGTCCTCTTCAAACTAGGCGGGGGAGATATTGGTTTAGAAAGATTAAGTGGTTTAGGTATATTGCCCCTCTTAGACATCATTAGACCAAAATTCGGGGTAAACTGGCTATCTTCCACATCTCCAAACCTGGGTTCTTGTTGGTTCTTAAGATCTGGCGTTTTTCTGAAAACTCTTCCAGACAAACCTCTTAAAAATTTTTTAGGTGGTGATCTTTCAATATCACGATCACCGCTTGGTGGAGTGTGTAATTTTTTTTCAAATGTGAATCTTGTTGGCGTTTTCATTAATATACCGCTTTCCTTTACCTTCACCGAGTTATCTATTGGCTCTAGAGACATTCGTTATAAATAAGAACTAAATAAGAGACATAAAAGCAAAGTTGTGGGAACCACAAATTGTTAACCAATAATTTAATATAATATACGTCCTCGAGCCAAGAGAACAAACAGAGATAAATCCATCTCCTTTTAATAATCTGAATATATTATTTATACCATGAAGCAAGATACCTTCGCATTTGAAACTTCTTCGGTGCGATGGCATTGCCTATTTCCTTTTCGGGTAGTTTTCTGTGGAATGACCGCATGTAAAAAAACACATCGCAGAAAAAACATGGACATGCAAACAAAAGAAAGTAGCATTCTGAAACGGTTGTGTCCCTTCTGCTTGCCTAACAAACCAAAAGAGGAAACTGACACACACACATTATTTCCTCACTAGGAAATTTAAAGAACAAATTGAAAAAGCCTTTTCGGTTCCTCCCACAGTAGTAAAAGTAAGAGGGCTCTCTTTTTTTCCCCTGAGAAGATGGACAGCCTTAGATAAGAGAATCATCCATCTACTTGTGGGTCGATATCCCATTGAATTTTGGTCACTGCATGTAATCTCTCCAAAATGTCACCTATAGGTGTGAATAAACCAAACTGTCTCTGTTCACCATCATATGAATGCAACATACCTACAATTCCTAAACCTGGCCGATCTTCTAACTTGGTTAAAATCCATGCACCGGAATCTCCAGCACTTGCAAATAATGGAGTTGGAGATGCCACAACAAATTCGCTACTTTGCAATTTTCCGTCCGCCCAATAAACCAATTTCGTAGAATTCAGTTGGCCGGAAGTGTAACGTGTAGAAGCACCTATTTTAAACACCTTCATACCAGGCTTCATTTTGAAAATTTTTCGTTTGACATGTAAATTTTGAAATCTCAAAGTTGGATCAGGCAAGGAATTTGATTCATTACCTAAAGTATTCTGACATTTAAACGACGAATTCACTTTGATGATAGCAAAATCTGACAATCGGTGATCAACGATGGCTCTTTCGCCCCAAACAACCCGCCCGAACTTGTTTGATTTCTGCCATTTTAGATTCTGATCTATTCTTTGCACTTCTTCCAAGAAGGCGGTTTTTTCTACCGAATCATCAGGGTATCTGTCGGATTCTTTTGCTAAAACCTTCTTATATGAAGTCTGTAAAACATTAGATGGTACCGACACGTTTGGATAATCCTGCTTTTCCGACAATACAACATGGGCGCATGTAATGGCGAACGAGCAGTTTGCAAACTGCGAGAATTTCGTATCAATCCCAGTCTGCGGAAAAAGATAACCTCCCAACGTTCCTGTTACTTTTGTGCTTGTTTCTGTGGATAGAGACATGGAAATAGGCAGTTCCAATGGATTTTCTGAAACTGCGTATGGGGGCGAAAACTGGAACTTGACGGGAGCCATTGGGCCAACATCGGGCTCTGTATGAGATGGAATACTTTCTACTGCAGATGCAGCCTTTTTGATGTAATCTTTCACACAGTACAAGTGTACGTCTGGGAACAACGAGTAGAGAACTTTTATCATCTCGTAGTGCTCATGCTGTAAATTAGGCAAACCAAACATTATTGTGAGAATGGAACTTTTGGGGGTTATCCCTCTTAATATGGGTGCTATAAAAGCACCTTCTTGATCAGAAATAATAGAGGAGTCCATCTTGGCCAACTCATTCAAAATTAAATCTAATTTGTCCATACTTGGCAAGTTGCAATGACCGTCGATACAGAAAACTGACAAGCACGGCAGAACTCCTGACTCCAATATAAAGTCATCATCGGTAATTAAGTTTAATTTCTTCAAAAAAAAATAAAATCTTCTTAATAAAATCGACCTCGAATTGGAAAATGCATCAGACACTAACAAGTTGTCTAAGAAATGTAGAACAATTTTATTAATCTTTCGTAATGCGGAAGATTTTTCAACACTTATCCTATATGGAATCCTGTCTTTTATCGTCGGTAAAAATTCTTTAAAGTACTCGATGGCTTCAATGACTGCTCTTGAGATACTGATGACGTCTTGATGAATATCATCCATTATGTCCACTAAATTGTCCTCCAATTCCGACAGGCTTTTATGGACATTATCTAAAGTGATAGCTCTTCTTGAACTGAAAGTATTTTCCCGCACACCGCCTGAAGTAGCTAATGTCGTAGGAGCCAGAGGGCTAACATCTGAAGCTTTCTGTTCGTCCTGAGATTCCTCCTCTTTAACGGGATTCAAAAAACTAACTGCCCTTAATGGTTTCCCGACATCCACGAACCCCTGTAAGTTCTTGGTATTCTTAGACCCGCTATTCCCACTACTATGACTACGCATTCCTGATGTGGCTATACTGGAAGAGGCACCTGTTCCAGAAGTTAACCTGCTTCTGGAAAATATAGACGACGATTGTATAGACGAGTCAAAAGTAGTGGACACATCATCACTGGCCGTATTCGCAGTGGGAAGATCGCCATATTTGGGATCTAATGCTTCCTCATTTCCGGTTAGATAACTGGATGAACTTTCTATTACGTTTTCTTCAGCGTCTGCAGACTCTGTATTGTCTTTCTCTTTCTCCTTTTTCTCTTTCTCCTTTTTCTTGTTCAAAGCAAAAAATCTAGCCATTACTATATCGAGTCATACACTAGTAGTCAGAAAAAGCCGAGATGAATGAGAATATCACGAGCGTTTATAGAATATCTATTGCTTGTTTTATCTTTTCCATGCTTTATGGTCGCAATTCCAAGCTTTCAATTTTTTCGCTGAAAAGCAATTCCGCGGCGGCGCTTTTCCAAAGCACTTATAATTAGTTTGGAGGATTATTACAAAGAATAATGCTATAAATGTAAATATAAAATCATGAATGCTGTGTTCCATGATTTTAGTGTTTCAAGCTGCATCTATTAGTAGTAGAAACACATGATGCATAGAAAACATGGAAAAGCCTTTAAAATTTGTCTTCGAGCGGAGAATCGTTAAGCAGCTGGTGAAGTTTAGTTGAGCTTTGAGAAAGTTCACCCACTTGACTTGTACCCTTCTCTTTATACGTACTTACTGCAGGAATGTTTGCATTGATTTTGGTGACCTTTGTACCATAAGCCCTAGGCTCCAATTTGATCAAAGTATGTAGTGGGATTGACATCCAAGGAGATTCCTCTTGTGGGACGTTCATAAAGTATGCATATATGCACCGAAGCACAGCTTGATGGGTTATAATTAGCACATTCTCTTGACGTTCAAGTTCCATAATGACGGGCTCTAAACGAATCACAACATCTCTGTATGATTCTCCGCCTCGGTACCTATACTCGTACTTGTCATTGTCACGAGCTTTGAAGTCTTCAGGATATTTTTTCTCAATCTCTTCGTAAGTCATACCATCACAGACACCAGCATCTAGTTCGTCCAAAGCTTTCCATTGCAATTTCTTGTAAGGGAGGTACTTGGCCGTTTGCTGTGTTCTCTTCAGAGTAGACGTCCATGCTGTCAACTTCACATCCCCTGCACTCTCCTTCACCAAATGCCTTAACTTTTTGGCATATTGAAAGCCCCTTTCAGATAATGATGAGTCCCCACCAATCTTTTTCTCTACGTTATAAATGGATTCACCATGTCTGGATAACCAGATACATTTTGGTTTAGGACGAATATTCATAACATAGAATACAATCCTACTTTCCAAATAAGTTCTGATCTTATTTATTATTACTTCCTCGACAATATTGACCAGTTTGACAAACGTCATGTCTCTGTCTGTCTGCGCGTCTAATGGCTCATAAAATCTTTCGTATTGTGCAATCCGGTTTAAGAAATCAGCTTCCGCTACGCAAGGTTCAAAATCCTCATAGTCTGGTGAAGTGCTGCCGATATCCTTGGCATTACTTACAATAGATTCATAATCATTGCACCAGCTCTCCAAAAACATTGGTTGGATCGCATTTTTTTCACACACGTCTTTAAGCCAATTTCTTCTTTCGCGTGTACTATTAGTAGCATCAAATACCGCTACAGAACCGTTTTCTTTTTCAAACCAATCCAAAATATCTTTCATAGCATTTTGGGCGGCCAATTCTCTGAGTTTAAAACCATTGGCATTATCAAAATTAAAAAACTCAGCATCTATAGGAACATTCCCACTTACGTCTCTTCTATAGTTACCCACATTAAAACACTTGGCCTTTATGGATAACCAAGACAAGTATCTAATGATTTTTTGGGAGATGAAAGACTTCCCCCTCGCGGGTAAACCAACCATTATCACGCATACCTTGATATCGTTATCATTAGAAAGAGTACTGTAACCCATATTTCTTGTTCTTAGTGTGGATTTGTGATATTGTATAATATAGGCGTCCTTAAGTTTTTGAGCCCCCTTTCCCTTTTTTTACCAAACGTGGTTAGAGAATCTGAAAATTAAATGGAAACGAAAACGATAAGTTGGCGTTGTACTAATACACTAAATAGAGCACCTATTAAAGTTTACAAACCAACGGTCTCAAAATATGGCCCTTTATAGGGAAGTGCATTCTAGGGATAGGAATAGATTTGCATCGGCATATTAACGGGCTACGATTTTTACACAGAAAATCCAAAAAAAAAAAAATAAAGGACCGAGATTTACCAGATCAAGAACGTTTCCATATTAACCAATCCTTATCATCTTAATAGAAAGTATTATAATATGAGCAAGATCTGTTCAATTTAATTTGGTATTTGATCCCATAACCAATTTTCGTTGTTTCGATTTGGCTTCTTTCACTTTTTATGTAGGCGTGTATGTAGGAGCAATTACGTAATTAACTATACATATATGACTTTGAATCGATCATCAACTTCCCTTTGGCCCTCGATATATTCGCAAGTACGTTGGAAATGGTAAATCGGAATATACTTTAGTTGGTGCAACAACTTGCTACCTGAAGCGGTTGCTACTATTCCGTGTATTATTGTAGAAGATCCGTTCAATGTGTTCAGTTGGATATATGTGCCATCTGACCCAACGGCAACGTTAGTGTCCTTATCGGCGATTCCAGATCCGTCTTCCGGATTGACGTTGGACTTGATATTACTATCTCCGGTGATGTGCAGGTCGTTCATTGAGTTTGTCATCATAGAAGTACTGTTGTCTTCAAGTTTGAGCGATTTTAGGTTTGTTTTAATCAGTTCGATCAAGCCATTGATGTATTTCATAGATATATGAGTTTCAGCCTCGTCGCCATGAATGAAATAATAAAGACATCTGTTTAAGATTTCGATCATTAATTCACAGCTTTGTTCATTATCCATTATGGAATCTGCCACGCGAAGAGATCTTTGTAGACATTCCAATACTCTTTTACCGTCCCTGAAAAAATTGTCAGTGATACCTTCTTCTTCGCCAATATTTGAAATTTCCGTTGCCCACCAAAGGTGTGAACATAAATAAACAGCGCGACATTGATCTTGCTTCTTCAATAATTTGGACCCGTGTAGTGTACATCTGACAATCAGTGAATCGTAATAAGTCTCCTTGTAAAGAGATCTTGTCTTCTGTAAAGATTGAGCGATATAGATCAAAGCTTGTAACTGGGTCTTTGAATCACTTAAAGATTCTTCAAATATTGTAAAGGCTTGCGAGAAAAAGTCGTATGAAATTTCGCCTAGTTGCAATTGGTCAGCCAATGTAGCACATTGCAAATTTAATTTCAGAATCAGATCTGTGCACGAGTTGTTGCATGAATTGAAAATGTCATTGATACACCGCGAAACAAATTTGAACATCTGTTTCAAAAGATTGGAATAATGAGATGACAATGTCTTGTTGTCGGCCCTTTTCTTCAGGAGATACTGAAGTATCATGTGGCATTTTCTGATCAATTTCCAAAAGTTCGTAATTATTGCCGGGAAGGTGTATTTAACATTGATGCCGCCCTTAATAAATGAGGACTTGATAAGTAGTAATATTTCCAATTGTGCTTCTAAGCTGAATTGAATTTTGCTTTCCTCTGTTTGTTTCCGTGAAGTGGTGTTCATTATCCAATGGATCAAGTGTGCCAATTTTTCTTGTATTGGATCCAAGGTCCACGATTCTTCTTCGTCGTGTCTATTGAAAAATACTTCATCGATGTTTGTCTCAGAGGAGGTAGCGTTTGTAGGAGGTCCACTTCTTGAGATTATTAAAGGTTCGCAGATCGACAGTAAGCGTTGCACTTGTAATTTATCTTCAATGACTAGATGAGATTTGTCCCGTGAAGAGGAATGCAACTTTGATTCAGGTTCGTTATCCGTTAATTCGTCAGTGTCAGCATCCATCAATATGTCTAGAATCTTATTGACGACTTTCTTTTGTAAAGTGATGTTTTGCAAGGCCAGAATACTCTTATATGCCTGACATTTAGAGATCAATTGAAAAATAAAATGTTTCTTGGAAATGATGGATTGGTTAGAAGACGCTGTGGACGAGGAGGACATCTGGAGTTTGTTATTTTGAAAAGATAATAGATTCAAGAATAAATGCTCTGATTCCAGCGAGATATTTTTTTGGCCATAATCTTTAGTCTTTTGCAAAACCAGTTCGAATAGTTTGTTTAAATTTTCGAAATTGTCAGGATACCATTTTAAGCTTAAAACGATTATACTTTCGATTAGGGGAATAAACTGCTGTAACGAAAGATCGGGTCTTTCATGATTCAACAAGGTCAAGTAATCCCAGAAGGTACCGAACACGTCCATATCCAGGTACGCATTTGCGGTGGTGGCGTTTGGCTCTTCCTCCTGTTGTCTTGTGATGTAATCGTTCAACCTATCGACTAAAGTGAGCACGATTTTGTTTATCGAGACATCAGGGTTTAAATGTAAAGTGGTCTGCAGCAAAGTGTCCAAAGTTTTCAAATGGAACTCGTCCGTGAACACCTGGCAGATGACGTCCAAGAGATACTCCTGGGATACCAAATCCCTACATTGAATGACTTGTTCCAAGATGGTGGGCAGGATGTCCTGCCTGTACATTTGGAAATTGTCATCAATGATTTGGGACAGGCGAACCAGTTGGGACCCGACCAAAATCTGCAGTTCTTTCCTCTCGCGAGTTCTTGATTCTCTCTCGCGCAATGGGCCCTGGTGCTGTAGTCTTACCCACAGTTTGTTCATCTCAATGAAATTGTTCATGATGAACTGAGAGTTGAACAAGGAGTCGTCCTCAGGCAGAAGCTCTTTGGTTCTTTGAGACAAATAATAGCGCAAGAAAAGGCCTCTAGTTGGGTTTTGTACACCACGACACATCTCGATCATGTCCTTTAAAATCTCCATCTTCGGGGCATCGTTGAATGCCAGGTAGCTTGTCCCGACGGTGATCATCAAGTAAAGCCTGGGCACCACGTTACCGGTATACTGGACCAGTTCATAAAGATCAGCTAAATGGTGATTTTGGGGATGGTTTTCTATGAGATAGGTGGACAGATTGGTTAATGAGTCGAAAACTACAACGTACAATTCGTAGTATTTTTTGGGCGACAAGTTCGGGTTTCTCAATTCTGTCAGCATTATTGAAGTGTGCTGCAGTGATTCCATAAGTTTGTGTTGAGAAAGACACCGATTCATCAGTGCCGTTCGCTGCTTGATAACAGAGATCGCGTTTTCTGGTGTGTCTGCATATGCCATTGTGTTTGCTGTTTCTTCTTTCCTTTCTTCCCTCGTGTGTTATATATTATCTCCAGTGGGCCTTGTTGAATGGCCGTACATACGCTACTTGCCTCTTTTCTCTTGTATCTACTGCGGTGGCATGGCCCTTGAATAAATATTGTTCGTTTTCCACTCTATCTCAATTGAAAAAAAAAAAAATTGAAAACGCCCCTTTGCGACAACCAGGCGGAATTGGGAATGGAGAGAAAAAGTGTTGATAGTTGGTTTATTAACAGTTGAAGTATGTAGAATATAGAGTATATGTGTTGATAAAAGAGGTAGTAGTAGTAGTAGTATAGTGATAAATGTCATGTTTAGAGAGAATCACGAAAGCCTCTCTTCAAACCTCAATTCGTTCAGAGAAGGCAATCCAATTAGCAATCTCATAAAGTTTTCCAATGCGGTTCTTTGCTTATTCAAGCCGTTCACCGGATGGAAGCCTGGCCTTGTCAATGGCGCCTTTAGCCAGTAGCTCAAGAAGGTCAAAACCGGATAAAAGCTCTCGAACTTGCCGTCGTTGTCTTGGGATGAGTCCGCTTTCCTGTAAGACACTCTTGAACAGAATTCCGTCATCACTAGCAGGTCGATGATCAAGGGCGTAGCCAATAACGAGTCCTCGCAAACGTTGTGGATGGAGATTCTGCTATGGCCACCCAGCATTAATTCACTGTAGTATTCATCCATGGCGACTTTGGAATCACCCACGGGCTTCATGTATTTAATCACGATGCAGTGGTCAACTTTGCTGCCCAACTTATCATTGTACAAGATGTCATTGGATGCAATAATGTCGTCAATGACCGAACTCTTGGAGATCTCCTTAGACCTGAATTGTTTCGGTGCGGATAGGTTGAAGCCGTCGTTGTTACCTAGATGGTTATAAGAGGCAATGGAGACGGGCTTGATACCGGCGTCCACCAAGAATTGGGCTAAGACAGACTTCATTTTGGTTTGGCCCGACTTGAAGTCGTCTCCGGCGATAAAAGTCCCTTCACGCTCAGCCAGTTGGACAAGTCCCGGGACAAACGTGTTCTGTGGTGAACCGTTGATATACGGAACTCCTTCCAAGATGGATGCAGCGGCAAAGATCGTGGAAGGCGCAATCTCCTCGTGGTCATTCTTGATGGATTGCAAAAGATTTTCGATGGTGTCATTGACGCCGGCGGAGACCTCCACGTACCGCTCGGTATTCGCCGTCCAGAGAACAATCACCTTGTCCAGGGAGTTCTTCTCTTTGAAACTCTTTATATCGTGCCTAATCCGTTGCAGATGGGCCCATTTGTCCTTTGTGGACACGTGACCTTTCTCGTCCAAGTTGATGCAGTTATTGGCTCTTTCGTCTTGATTAGCGGCAATAAAATCAGGGTAGTAGATGGAGGGCAGCGGCTTCAAGGGAGACATCTTGGTTTTCAACCGCTGTTGCAAGTCGTACTCAAGAACCTGTGCTCTTTGCATGGCCTCGAACAGGTTTGCATTGTTGATGTCCCAGCCGGTGACGACAAAATCGTTCGGATTGGCCATGGGCAAGAGAGAGTTGAAGGGAGCGTACACGTCATTGCCCTGCGCATCGATTCCCAGCTTCAAAGTGGACGACTGGGTCATGGAGCCGAAGTAATTCGGCTTCTTGAGCCCCTCTTTCGTTTGGAACTCGATGTTGTGCTTGTTTGCCAAGATCGCCGCCGTGAACGTGGAGCCGTTGTTGCCGCCCAGCCCGACAAGCATGATCCCCAGTTTTGCCGGCTTTTTCAAATCCAGTTTGAACACGTAGTCCTGGACGGTGGGCGTGACATCGTAGCGGCCATCGGACGTCTTGGACACCACAGCGTTTTCATAACTGTACTTGGTAAGCAGCTCGTTGTCCGTGTACGTGCACTTGTTGCTGGTCACTCTCACAGAAGCAGTTGGGGCAGTAGTATCTTCCGTCATTGCTACTTTTTTATACCAGAACCAAAAAAAAAAAAAAAAAGGAAAAAGACACAACAAGAAGAAGAACAGAGGAAACGAAGAACAAACAGAACTACAAAGCAGGTGGCAAATACCCCAGTTTATATATGCTTTAAAACCAACCTTGCCGCCGAGACAGAGGCGCACATTTCCACCGTCCATGTGAAATGTATAACTTCCCTTTTCTGAGAGAGAGAGAGAGAGAGAGAGAGAAAACACTTTTCACATGCCGAATTTAGCCGCCGAAACCCCACATCCAGCCTCCGCCCCTGGCATCTCGCATTCGCGTCTCGCGCCTGGCACTTAACCCCGGAAGACCGGAACACGCGCCACCGAAAAAGAGTGAGATGAGGGAACGAAACAAAAGAGAAAAGAAAAGAAAACGCTTATGTCTATGTGTTATGTAAAAGGTACGGTGTTAGATAGCTCGGCCCGGATCACTAGGCACGGGTGGATGGCAGCTGTTGTTTGTTATCCATTAGGGGCACGTCGGCGCGGGCCTCGTCGTCGTCGCCATAGTCGTAGGCTGGGGGCTGAATCTGGCCTTGAGCCTGGGCTTGAGCTTCTTCGGGGAGTTCCTCCTGAGGGTGCGCCTCTAGATCGCGGCCACGTGACCGCTCGGAGGTGCGCTCGTCACTGGTCTCATACACCACGTAGCAGGCGTGGATGATGGCTGGGAAGAACAGCAGCAGAAACAGCAACAGGTTCAGTAACGTGTCCCTATCGAATACACCCTTCCTCCTCCATACGGCCAGCGGTGGGATGAACACGGCCAGCACCATCAGCAACAAATCGTCCTTGTTGATGGAATATCTCATTCGGTCTCCGTCGCGGTGGTCTCTATCCATCTTATTTGTGTTTTTTGTTTGTAATGTGTTTGTGTTCGTGTTCGTGTTCGTGTTCGTGTTGGTGAGTCTTTTCTTCGTTCCCGCTGCTCTGTGCGCTGCGTTCTACTTCATTTATATACCGTCAAGAAGCGGGACTTTCTTCCCCTGCCAAAAACACCGAGCCTCCATCACGTGGCTCGGAAAATTTACTGATTGTAGCGCACCATCCGCTTATATACGTAACGCCCGCATGCAAGTGGTCAAGATACAACCATAGTCATATATACATGTACGTGTGTGTGCGTGTGTACACATACGCGTGTGTATACGGGCGAGGGCGCGCGCCGGTGCATCGTTGCGCCGATATGTGTAGAGCAACGTCGTACTCAACGCCTTCTTCGCTGCGCTACACCCCTTTTCCCCTTCTCCTTTTCTTTGTTCTTGGTATCTAATGAAATGCACCTGCTCGCCATAATTAACCATCTTTCTTTCTCTATAAAAGCCGGTATTACCCTGCTGTACCATCCCACAAAGAGGAATATATATAGGTTATAGTCTCTTGTAGATTCCGATGTGTATATGACTGCCGTATTGCTCCAGGGTACCCAGGTCAAATAAACAGTGTTTCCGATCCAGCTCACCACGACAGCATGCCGTTTCAAGACTATTTCCAGAAGAAAAAGGCTGCTTTCACCAACAGAAACAATAAAAATAGCGCAGATGCATCGACACTGCGAAGCATTGCTGGCAGTGTGGAGGCCGCCGCCGCAGCTGCTGCAGCAGCAGCAGCCAAAGATAAGAACTACATATTCCCACTAACCAAACTCCCCGATGAGCTCATGCACGAGGTGTTCTCGCATTTGCCGCAACCAGACCGTTTGCAGCTCTGCCTCATAAACAAAAGGTTTAACAAGATTGCTACCAAACTGCTCTATAGAAGAATCTACTTGAACGACTCCAACGTGGTGAAGAGTGACTTCATGCACCTGGCCATCAACTGGACCCTGTTGAACTTGCCGTCTTCGTTGAAGGAGGAAGAGTCCCGTAACATCGCTAACTACAAACTGGAGAAGCTTATAAAAACCCTGCAAAATAATATTCGCATCACACAGACCGTCCAGTGGATAAGAATCAACTGGGATTTGGACTCTGTGCTCCAAAGATCCATTCTGAACATCCTCTGCAACGAGGGCAAGTCTTTGCAAAGACTGGAAAATGTCACCGACCCGAGTTGTAACGACATCATCTCCAATGGCCACTTCTCCAAGTTTAACGTCTCGAGTTTCGACATGGCTCCGCCAAACTCATTGCCGGAAATGTCCGTGCCCGACAATTACATCCCGAACCTCACCAAATATCTGTCCCAACGAATCTCATCCCGCCTGTCTCACATGACTCTTTTCATCGACCCCTTAAAACTGTTCAACTACCTTTACCCACTAGACATCAAGTTGCAAATCGTCGACTTGAAGTTGCACTGGAGGAGGGAGTTTTACAACAATGACTACTTCGTTAGCAAGGTACGACCCGGTAATCCCTTGACTAAACTATCTGAAGTGTTTGACAAGAGAACTTTGAAGATCCTCACCATCATCTCATGGAATGACACTCTTTTGAAGCGGGAGACCGAAATGCTCAAGGATTTCAAAGAATTTGAACAGTTGGAAGACCTGTCTTTGATTTCCATCAAGCAGGACGTTCACATTCTCGTAGATCTTTTCAGCTCGTTGACCAATTTGAAAAGACTCAAAATGGATTTCTTAGTGGATTTTATAGCCGAGCCTACGAGTCCTCACATCTTCTTGTCTATCCTTCTGGCCTGCTCCAAATTGCAATTCATAGATTTGCGGTACGACGGACTTATTCCTCAAATCGTCAATATCCAAGAAAACAAGTTCCAATTGAACCAGCAATGCAATTGCACAAACTGTCAAATAGTGTTCAGTGACATTCTCAAGGGCAAAGTGTTCATGTTCCCGGAGGACTACTATATTCACGATATCCACGATATTGCAGCAAAGGATATTTTCAAAATGATGAAATATTTGTCTTTATTACCGTACTCAAAGGCTTGTGATGCTTACCCGAGCGTGAGAACCCAACCAATGAACTTGGCCAATTTTGTCAACAAGATGAACTTGAATCTTTTGAAATACAGAAACTCCAAATCGCAGCTAGTACCTAAGATTGTTAATAATCCATACCACCACTCTACGGTGACTTCCGCTACCACTGCCCGCATGAGCGAGCCTGAAATGGTAGTCATCGATGACGATTATGATGAAGATGACATTAATATGGATCTGCCTCAGGATAGTGATGACACTGCTACCACCATTTCCGATGACTTAGAACTCCCACACGATTCCTTGACCAAAAGAGATATCATTATGTGCTACCACGCCCTAATTCATCATTTCAAATCGATATATATCACTTTTTTGAAGAGCTTTCCTCAATTAAGATTCCTCATGTTGAATGATATCCCGACAATAGTCATGGAGGAGGATAACGAACGTATTTTTGAGCCCGTCTTTTATCACTATGATTATAAGAGTAATTTACATGGATGGTCTAAGGAATCCAACAAGAATTTGGAAAACGATGGCAACAATAATAATAATAATAATAATTCCGATACCATTGCAAGAATAGCCACTGTCATGTAACCAGTCCTCCATAAATATATAGATTAAAATATATACTCAACGCATTTTTCTATAGCACATTGGAACGTAGACTATCGTTTGCTGCCCTGATCATAACCGAGGACGCTAACGTGTATATCCAAGAACGATACACGGGCATATTCTGTTTTACGTCAACAGCTATAACAAGATAAACACAAGGCTAATAAGATATTACAGTATATGATCACTCAGACATCCTAGGAAGGTCTCTAAAATAGAGCGGTCACCGAGAGTACTAACGATGGGTTCGTAAGCGTACTCCTACCGTGGAAACTGCGAATGTTAAGGAACCAGTCTTTCATCACCGTGATCATAAATCGTATATACACTATAAATGTTGTATCTCCTTTGGAATCCACAATTGATAAATCTCATGAGAAGAAAAAAATGGCTCAGATCTGCATGTGTTGTATAACACTGGCAAGAAAAGTTCCCGTTTGCAAACACAAATGGCTTAAAGAAAGAAAAACATCACCGAAGTAACATTTATCTTCTCAAAACCACTCATGTTAAGAGAACGAGATAAAATCCCATGTCGTCATGGTCGAATCGGACGAGGAAAGAAGAGACACCGTTATCATCAGGGCCAATTAATTTATCCTTCCTTTCTTGTTAAAAGTATGGAAATTTCTCTTGAGATTATTCAGACTTGAATGTATCAAATGGGAAGGAGATAGTGTGCTTGCAGCTGGACAATATGAGGAGGATGCCCATGCTTGCTAGTCTTAGACACTGTTGGATATTTTCTTAATTTATAACTCTAAATCAAACTATATAATTCTAACAAACATACTCATCCAGGGCCAGTATTTATACCTTTTAGTTCTACCCATGAACCTCTAAAAGATGAAAAAATTTTCGTTTTGAAGCGAAGAAGTTTTTTTCTTAGGGCAGGCTCCGGTCGTTGGGTGTTGTGAAACTTTTTTTCTTCTCACTAGGATGAAGTTAAAGAATGAAAAATTTTATCGATGAGCAGTGAGTAGTTCAAGATATAGGGTAGTCGTTGCTGGCATAACTGGTGGTTGAGAAAGTGCGTGACGTGAAACAAGATTAACCAAATATAAAATGTCAAAGCTTTCGAAAGACTACGTATCGGACTCAGATTCAGAAGACGAAGTGATATCAAACGAGTTCAGCATACCAAATGGGTTCAAGAAATGTAAACATTTGAAAAGTTTTCCCCTCGACAGCGGTAACAACAAGAAGCCTAAACAGCAACAGATCTGGCTGATCAAGTTTCCGTCAAATGTAGACATCTCCAAATTAAAGTCTTTACCAATAGATTTTGAATCCTCCACAACTATGACCGTTGACAACCACGAATATAAAATCACGGAAAATGCGAACATTGAGACCTTATTGACACAGGGCAACCAAAGTAGTATGAGCTTGTTGGTTCCTTCAGAGGATAAAGAAACCCTAAAGATTGCCGCCACAGGCAAGGATAGCACACCATTACAATTCGACAAATTATTCTCTATCAGCGAAAATTCCAAGGTCCCAGCTATTGATTACAAGAAAGTGAGAGTTCCTCGTAAAGACGTTCCAAAAGTGGAAGGCTTGAAGCTGGAACACTTCGCCACAGGTTATGATGCCAAAGACTTCGGCGTCACTGAGAATGTAGTAACGAAAGAACATAAGAAGGAATCAAAGAAACGTTCACATCAACACAATGAAGAGGGAGATTCTAAAGATAAGAAGAAGAAGAAGAAGGAGAAGAAGGATAAAAAAAAGAAGCATAGAGATTAAATGCGTACGCGCATGCTTGTGTGTAATATACGATAAAACGTGTGTGTTCTCTTTTCGCAATTGTATAGGACGAAAGGCATGTTTTTGTTAGCGGAAACTGGCGGATGATCAGTGTGGGCAATATTATTATTTAGTTTTGCATACTTACTTAGATTTATATGTGTCATTGGAAATTATATATTTTTTTGGGCATAACCAAAAGGAGATAAAAATGAAGGACCTCCTCTACCTTGGTGTAGAGTATGTCATATTACGAATGTTATTATTGTTGTTTACGTACTCCTTCTTATACAAGGTTTAGTGGTAAATGTGTCTTTAATTCGTGTTCTTCGTCGTTGACTAGCTTTGATATATTCTCGAGATCGTTTTTTAAATCTTCAAAGGTAGACTTATTTTGGCAAGTCCGGTGTATGCTTTGTATGAAAATGTCTAAGGATCTGATAAAACGGTATTGATCCATTATTGATGTGGAAGATGGTGATGATGATTCCAGCATTATTTTGCTTTGTATACTCAACTTGACTATATCGGTTAGCCATCTTTTGACCGTTTTTGCATCCCCCTCAAAATGTTTCGAAATCGTTCTCAGTGCACAAACAAGTAATGTTTGATTTTTGGTGAAGGTGATCGTTTCATTATTACTGTCTTCCATGGATGTTGGTTCAGGTAACAAATAAGATTTTTCATACAGAGATTGATAAATCAAGACTAAATCTGTATTTTTCCAATTTTCCCCTAAACGCTTAATATAATGTGATACTGTTTGTTGAATATTCTCATCAACTACATTAAAAGTTAAGCATCTCCATAAAAGGCGTCGCAAGGGAAACTGTAAATCGTTGTAGTCTGACAACCAGCGAGCCTCGTATTCTTTTCTTATTTGCGCATTACGCGACCTGTAGTATAGTAAGATGGATAGGACTAGTTTCTGACCATTATCGAACAACGCCCTGTGCTCCCAAACTTCGCCAAACTTACGGAAGTTTTTAGATAGTAGGATTTCCGATATTTGGCGTACATTAGTTAATTTACCCATATACTGTAGTAACAACAATTTATCATATAAATCCTCGGATGATGCCATTCGCAATTGCCTCGATGCAATGTCCTTGCTTTCCACTGCCTGTGTGACTATTGATCTTAAATGCGAGAAAAGTACGTCATAATGAATGGCCACCTTTTGTTTCTTGGATTCCACTTCAGGCAAGTTTGAATTCAATATCCTTAAAATGTTATCGACGTGATGATTTTCAGGGCTCTTTTGATTATCACCTGTATTTTTCAACATGTGCCTTTGTTCTTTAGAGTCAGGAGAATTAAACAGAGATCCTAACGACTTCATAGACCCTTTGGTTAGAAACTTTAGAGTCGATTTTAGCTCATCATCTTTAGACTTTAAAAGCCGTGTTGCTAACAGAGAAAAAGTCCTTCTCATAGCCAAAGTAATCTTGCGGTTAGTAACGAATAAAATAATGCATGCACTGTTCCTTGTAGTTAAACAGGATTATCTGCCTGTGTGGTTGTACAAGGCTAGCAAACGTAAGTATGAAACGCTTTACAGTTTTACTATTTTCTTTTCGCACAAATTGAAAATCGATGTCACATTATTTTGTATCAATCAAATATTAGGCCATTGATATGCCTATTAAAATAAAAGAGGTTAAAAACAATTGCGGGCTCTACTTAAACGTCCAAGAAGATTACGATATATGTCTTGATGACGGTATGTTAAGGCCATCCGATGTCAAGCATACAACGCAGCAAGAATCATCGAGCAACATTTCTCCGAAGGGCGAAAACTTACAAAAGATATCCTCGTCCCCAGTTCCATTGGTATAGTCAGGCATGTTCTAACCATCTTGAAATAGGCTACTTTTGTTCTCACTTTTTTATAATTTGCTCATGCTTTTGCTCTTTGTTATCCCCATGGTGGCCTCGGAAATTTCCCCATGCGCTGCAGAACACAAGTATGATTGAAGCAAAGATTTGTGTAGTCGGGATCAGGTTGCAAAGGAAGAAGAATGTAAGAAGTTCGTGGGCCACATCTCAACCGGAAACATACGCACATTACCGAAGAAAATCAATCTGAGTTTGAAACGTTTCATTAAACATTTCCCAGCTGTAAATAAAACGCCAAGAAAGAAAAAGCCAATTGACGAATAAGAAATGGATAATCAGCAGGAGCGTATATCAGAAGATATCACCGGCGACCTTGCTGCTGCTGTTAGGAAATCATGGTCTGAACCGCAAGACAATCCGCTGTTGCTCAATGTTAATAACTCTCCCATAGGAACTCCCACGGATAGATACTCCCCTGAACCAGTCATGATGGTGGAAGGAAATGCCTTGAACCCACTATCTCTAGCAAGAGGATCTGCACAGCACCAGCAAAGGCTGTATGGCTCCTCTCAATCTCGCGAAAAATCAGAGCAGCAACAACAGGACTACCAATTGTTTAAGCATCATTACTCTCTCGGACAGGAGACAAGGGAGTCTGTTTCCGACATTCTTAACGATTTGACTCTGGGATCTCCAGAACCAAGCGAAAGTAGAACACCAATAAGACAACCATCAGTGGATGTTCCTCCTGTAACCACAAGGCGTAGTTCCATTCAGGATGTTCAATGGATCAGACATTTACTAAACCCAAGGAGTTCATTTTCTGGTGTATCCTCCAATGAACCTGCCAGTTCTCCCGACAATTCTTCCAATGAAAGCAAAGCTTGGGTGACGATATTACATGATTCATCTGCAGAATCATTACAGGCCGTTATTGTGTTGGCGCAGTCATTGAAAAAAGTCAATTCCCAATACGGTCTTTGTGTATTGCATTCTAGTGAAGTTAATGCCTCTCAATTGAATCAAGTAGGGATCAAGACGTTAATAATAGATGAATACATCAACGTTTTTTTGAATTTCGGATCGGGTTCAGGATTTAGTGGGAGCTTACAAGAGACCGAAACCAAAAATGATTTAAATTTTAAGTGGTGTAAACTATTTCTTTTCTTTTCGTTGATTGATAGATTCGAGTTGATCTGCTATTTATCCCCCACATGCGTTGTATTGCAAAACATTGATGAACTGCTGGAAAGCCCTGAGGTGTCTGATGAGATTGATAATGAAACCTGTGTTTTATTATCGAATAAGGAAAATTATATTTGCGGAGATCTTACACCCGTAAAGCAAGGCCCAATTCTTAACGGAGAAGATAACGAAGACCCTCAGATTATTATATTGAAACCTAATAGTGCAGTTGCAATGTGTATCAAGGAATACTTCACGATTTATGGGAATGAGTTTGAAGGTGAAAGTAAAAGGTCGATGTTTCATCAAATGAACGATTTACAAATTATGAAGGCATTGTTTGGTGACAAATGGGGCTACCTGGATAATGATGGCTACTGTGCTGTGCCCGTGACCACTATTCCCACGGACAGGTTAAATTACAAGATAATCGAATTCAAAATCTTAAAGCCGTGGGAAAGACAGAATTATGTTAGTGCTGGCCTGCAGCCAAATTCTATAATGAACGAATGGCTAAATCTATGGCGGGACTTTCTAAACCAAGTGAATTGAGGAAAAACACTACTAGTTATCAGCACTTCACTTCATCAATATTCATTAGAGACTTTTTTCGTCTACCCATCTAATTCACTATACTTCATAACGGGATCCGCTAAAATCCAATTGTTAATTGCACGTTACCAAGAACAACGAGAAAGTATTGCTCAAACGTGTGCATATAGCATAGTCGTAATTTATTTTTTTTATAAACTACACAGTCATAATATTTTACTTTTTGTTTTTAGCTTGTCGTTATCGTGCTTAAATTTCAAGGCTATTTATGTATTCGGTTTTGCATTCTCGGGCGTGGCTAAAACTGGGTGAAATGAAAAACTTACAATCATAGTTTACTAAAACTGATGAGTCCTTCAAGAAAGCAAAGCTATACACTTTGTTTCTTATTTAAAAGACTCGCACCTCCACACTATAGCCGGATTGATCTTAACAAAAATGGCAACGAAGTTCAACAGTGACAATGAGAAGCAGGTTTTCGATAAGCTTAAAAAGGCGCTTCCCGTTATTATCAAGGAAAAATGTGAAGGTTATGATGAACTGTATGGCTATAAGTTGAATTCTGAGGGCCTCACTCCAGAAGAGGTTGAAAAATACTATGACGAAAAGATTGCCGATTGTTTGCTTCATAAACTTTGTAAAGCGTACCAATTCGAATACGACACCATTGTGCAAAACTTGGTTGATATCTTGAAATGGAGAAAGGAGTTCAATCCATTGAGTTGCGCCTACAAAGAAGTTCACAACACAGAGCTGCAAAGCGTTGGCGTTTTGACATTCGACGCGAATGGTGAGGCTAATAAGAAAGCCGTGACTTGGAACTTGTACGGGCAGTTGGTCAAGAAGAAGGAGCTGTTTCAAGACGTGAATAAATTTGTGCGTTACAGAATCGGTCTCATGGAGAAGGGCTTGAGTTTGTTAGATTTCACCAGTGAGGACAATTCTTATATGACCCAGGTCCATGACTATAAGGGCGTTTCGATGTGGAGAATGGACTCAGACATCAAGAGCTGCAGTAAGACCGTCATTGCTATTTTCCAGAAATACTATCCGGAACTGCTATACGCAAAGTATTTTGTCAACGTTCCCACCGTGTTTGGCTGGGTGTATGACCTCWTCAAGAAGTTCGTTGACGAGAGCACTAGGAAAAAGTTTGTGGTGTTGACTGACGGTAAGAAGCTAGGCCAGTACTTAAAAGACTGTCCTCAGGAGGAGTACGGCGGGAAGGACAAGCAAAACAACTTAAGCAAGCAAAACATCACTAACGTCCACCCAACGGCATACGGTTTGTACATCTTGCAAAAGCAAATTATTGAAGACGTCGAGTAAGAACCGCCATGTCTTGTAATACTATCCCCTTTAAATATCTCTATAATCTCACCTAACTTAATAATCACCTACTAATATCTCTAATCGCACTTTGTACTTAAGTAAATCATCATCGCCTCTATCATCTCATCTACTCGTGGCTGACGTGGCCTAGAAAACGCCGTGCAGAAAGAAGGGGCCACGGAAATGTTCTAGAAGGAAAGCGATAATAGGGATACTGATTGGGTAGATCTACCTATAAAAACCACAACTTACTGTGTCTTAAATAAACATCGTGGCAGGACAGCCTGAGGAGTGCTAGGCCAGCAGTAACAACAACAACAACAACAACAACAACAACAACAACAACAACAACAACAACATGTTAAGAAAAAGCACTTCAACCATATACACAACACACAAGAAAAGCAACAGCAGCATACTCAGGAGCCGGAAGGACCAGACCAAGGTGGACCCATTAGTAGAAGAATATCCCATGGGTGATTTCGGGACCACTAATCAACCCGCCCAGCCTAGTGTGATATACTACTTTGTGGAGTTGACCAATGCAGGCATACAAGAAAATACAAGTAGCAACAACAACAACAACAATAACAACAACAATAACCATGACGGTGGTGAGAGCGGTGCCCGCTACGGCCACGGCAGCAGTCTGGGCGGGAACGTCCACTTGCGGCGTTATTCGTAACCTAGGCACTTAACAAGATCATTCAGCAGCAGCATCGGGGCGATTCCGGGAGGCCCACACACAAGGCGGACTTGTAACAATGACATGCATTCTCACAACAGGACTCCGAAAATGGGACGGGGAAGATATATGGACGCTATTTGGTATTTTGTCCCTGTATAGTAGTATGGTATGTAAAGTATATGATGTATAGTCAAGTATCTTATTATTGTAATCATGACAGCTAAGTGTGTCACCCGGTCTCCCGCGCCCGTTCCTTTTTAGGCCAATTTTAAAGAATAAAATCACCAATTCTCATCATAAGACAGTAACCGTGCTAGAATACAGTTCAAGAGAAGGGCCCACTTCGGTAAAATAGACTATATAAGAGCAATATGTCAGCCGATCATTCCAGAGATCCATGTCCCATAGTCATACTTAATGATTTCGGTGGTGCCTTTGCCATGGGTGCCATTGGTGGTGTCGTGTGGCATGGGATTAAAGGTTTTAGAAACTCGCCATTAGGTGAACGTGGTTCAGGGGCTGTGAGTGCGGTGAAGGCGCGTGCTCCTGTGCTTGGTGGTAATTTCGGTGTGTGGGGTGGTTTGTTTTCTACTTTTGATTGCGCTGTGAAAGCCGTCAGGAAAAGAGAAGATCCATGGAACGCTATCATTGCCGGGTTTTTCACTGGTGGTGCCTTGGCTGTAAGAGGTGGTTGGAGACATACAAGAAACAGTTCTATCACGTGTGCTTGTTTGCTGGGTGTCATTGAAGGTGTGGGGCTCATGTTCCAGAGATACGCTGCTTGGCAAGCCAAGCCTATGGCTCCTCCTTTGCCTGAGGCTCCTCCTTCTCAACCTTTACAAGCTTAGACGATAGAGATACATTAAAGCCGTTTTCACAGACGTGGAAAATCCTAATCAAAACACACGTTGTTAAGTTTTTTTTTTCATGTTTGAATGTTCCATTACACTAACTTCTCTTCATATTTCACTTTACTTCAGCCTATTGTTGAAAACCACTATTTCCCAACCATGTATATAATATATAAAATAAAAAAAAAGATATCATGTTTTACTTCTTAAGGGAAAATGATGAAAAGACAAACTCGTGTGAAAAACTTTATAATGTTATATATTAAAACTGTAATGACTATACATACAAAAAGGGCACTGAATGGCAGTTTATGTACGGTATGAGCAATGGGGCGTGCTTGAAGAAAATGGGCAAAGGGAAATCAAATGACAAGATAATTACTCTTCCACAATATGAAGTTTATTGAATTCACTTGAGGGGCCTTCTTGAACGGAATGACTTTCCATAGAGAAGTTGTTAGATAAATTAACATTTCTTTTACCAATAGAGCCGATATCAACGCTATCAGCACTGCCGTCGCCAGCATTAAAATTGTAAACGTAGTTATGATTAGCATCGTTGTCGGAGTCTTTAGTGTTTCTGTTGTCATTTAGCTGTCCTTTTGTATTATCGTGTTTTCTCGATGGGCCAGGTAAAGAAGATCCTGGAGGAAACCATTCACCTGTGAATATTTGTTTTGTGATAAATGGATGTAGCATAGCTTGTTGTGGTGTCCATCTTTCCAACGGATTCAAATTAAGCACACCGCCTAAGAAATGAATCAGACATTCTCTATTCCGCATTTCCTCGTCGATTAGTTCCTGATTATTTTGAATACTTTTAGGATATCTATAGTTTCTGATAATATCCGGCAGTTTTTTCCATTTAAAGTACTGTTTACTTGGCTTTTCCACTATATTATATTCCCTGCAGAACTCTTCTATAGTTTTCATACGATGCTTTTGGGAGGAGTTGCCGCTATCTTCCGGTGCTAATTTTGACATAAACTTCCCAGAATTTTTGCCCATATCTATCATCCACGATGGAGGGTATCCAAGCGTGTCTATTATTCTGGTCAACTGGTTATACTCTGATGCACCTGGGAAAATTGGTATACCCAAAAATAATTCAGCCACAATACAACCCAAAGACCACATATCGATACTAGTCGAATATGGGATGCCCAGTATAATCTCGGGAGCACGATAAAACCTGGACTGTATATAGGTGTAAATAGTTCTTGTCTCTTCACAAGATGAACCAAAATCAATGATTTTCAATTCTGGCTTATCTGGGGCGAAGAGCAAAATATTTTCCGGTTTTAAATCGCAATGGATTAGTTTACTTTCCTTCAAAACACACAACGAATCTAGAATTTGGGCGGTGAATGTTCTGATCAACTGCATAGACAACCCGTGAAACTTGTTTTGTTTCAACAATTCATACAGGTTATTACTTAATAGTTCGAAGACCAAACACAAATGATTTTTATGAACAAAGGAGTCATGCATCCTTAGGAAATGGTGTTCGTTAGCGGGGTCTATTTTTTTATTCAACAGCTCCAAAATTTTGGCCTCAGTGATACTTTGCGTCAGGTATTCTGTTCTCGACTTGACCACTTTCACAGCCAAGATTTCCTTGGTCAACAGATTTTGGCATTTGACCACCTGACCAAACGTACCTTGCCCCAAAATATCGAGCACAAGGTACTTCCTATTTTGCTCTACACCCAAAACATCGTTCACATAAAGGATATAATCGCTATTAACATTGTCAAACCCGTTATTACATTTGCCTTCGCTAGGTTTTGTAAGCACTCTCTTGGGATTCTTGGATGTTTGGTAGGTAAAGTCTGGAGAGCATAAGGAATACGTGGTAATCAAACTTTTCGTGACACTCACTAAAGGGGATATTGTCTTGGAATTGAGGGACGCACGCCTGAATTTTGGAGTTGCGTTTATAACTGGTTGAAGGTCGTTTTTAGAATTGCATGGTTGCATTTGTGGAATCGATAATTTCTGCCCTTGCACTTCATCTCTCCGTAACTGCTTGAAAGGCGGCTGCAGGGGAGGGCTTGTGCTTGGGGGGTATGCACTCAGTCTCCTATAAGGTGACATCGCCGGTATGGAGTTTGTTCCTTGGTTAGCGTTCGAATTTATAGAGGGAAAATTAGACGAGTAATTCGCCGTAGCCAAACTCTGCCTTCTTTGAAACTCTTGACGATCATAAAGGGAGGGTACAAATCTAGAGCCAAACTGTGAAGGATTGATAGCGCTTTGCTGATATGCTTGTTGCTGTTGCTCTTGCTGGTAAGCAGAAGAGAACTGGCCGTTGGCGTTGGCTGACAGACTCGTGTTAGAGTTCGTGAAAGCAGGATAGCTGTCGTATTCAAATGGGTTTGGCGCAGGCGCCCTGGATGGAGGAACAACCAGACTAGATTTGCGTCGTCTGTAGGCATCCAAGCTCTCATTAGTGTTTGGATCATCGTATTTTGGGGGATAGACTAGATTCTGCTGAGAATTAGTGATTTTTTCCTCGCCCCAAGGGTTCACAAATGAGAATTGAGGGTTTTGTTGCTGTTGTTGCTGTTGTTGCTGTTGTTGCTGTTGTTGCTGTTGTTGCTGTTGTTGCTGTTGTTGCTGTTGTTGCTGTTGTTGCTGTTGTTGCTGTTGTTGCTGTTGTTGTTGCTGTTGTTGCTGTTGTTGTTGTTGTTGCTGTTGTTGCTGTTGTTGCTGTTGTTGCTGTTGTTGCTGTTGTTGCTGTTGTTGTTGCTGTTGTTGCTGCTGCTGCTGCTGCTGCTGCTGCTGCTGCTGCTGCTGCTGCTGTGTGGGCCTTTGAGATGTTTGGCCCATGTATGACGGATTCCATATACCGCCCCCCAAATGACTAGTGTCCTGGCTCTCTCTACTCGAGGTCATACTGGTGTCACTGTGTGAGAGTAAAGTCGGGCTCAGAGACGTATTCTTATTGCTGTTGCTGCTGCTGGAGTTGTTATTGTTTGATGTTTTCATGATTCTTCAAACTAGCATGTGAAAATGGTTATGCGAAAAATGGCCCTTGTACAACTATAGTTTTGCCTTTCACTTAAAACTGTCACCGATCGCTTCTCTCTCAAAACGTACGGACAGTGATCTGGTCTCTAAAATTACCACCACTTGATACCTTATATCTGTTTAACAACTATTATTCAATGTTCAACCCAGGAGGGGGTATGTGAAGAGGGGGCTAGCTGGAACAAATTTTGTTAGAAGGGGCAGTTAGGTCTTGAGAATCTCTGCGTATATTTTTGGTTTTCGTTAGGGCCAACATATGAAGCTTGGCTATTTATTTAGGTCTTTTAAAGGTGACTTAGGCTTTTGTGCTCGTAATTCGCGACATTGATAGGGTTGGAGTTTTTGCTTTTTTCGCAGTTTTCGCAGGTTCAATCACTAAACACATTGTAGAGCCAAGATGAAGAAAAGAGCTTTACATGTACTGCTGGAAGCTACAATTATGGTTGGATAAGGGAGTGCACAAGCTTCCATTTTCATCGAGTAGCACAACAGAAAACAGAAAATGAATGTTTCCACATCGACGTTCCAAACAAGACGGAGAAGATTGAAGAAAGTGGAGGAAGAAGAAAATGCTGCCACTTTGCAACTGGGCCAGGAGTTCCAATTGAGACAGATAAATCACCAGGGTGAAGAGGAAGAGCTGATTGCCTTGAATTTGAGTGAGGCCAGGCTAGTGATCAAAGAAGCTCTAATAGAACGTAGGAGAGCGTTTAAAAGATCACAGAAAAAACACAAGAGGAAGCATATGAAGCACGAAAGCGCCAATGACGAAACGACTGCTGTGGAGGAAGACGACGAGGATTTGGACGAAGACGATGCTGACGAAGATGACTTCATGCATTCTGAAACTAGAGAAAAGGAATTGGAGTCCATCGATGTTCTACTAGAACAGACTACGGGTGGGAATAATAAGGATTTAAAAAACACTATGCAGTACTTGACGAGTTTCTCCCGGTTCAGAGACCAGGAAACCGTGGGTGCTGTTATACAGCTGCTGAAAAGCACCGGCTTACACCCGTTTGAGGTGGCGCAACTGGGCTCTTTGGCCTGTGACACAGCAGACGAGGCAAAGACATTAATTCCGAGTTTAAATAACAAGATATCCGACGACGAGCTGGAGAGAATGCTAAAGGAACTATCAAACTTAGAAACTCTCTATTGATAAATGTATTTACGTATATATATATATATAGGTAATAATGAATTTCACCCCGCGCTGCAATGCAATTTTACAAGACATATTCAGAATTCCTGCCTTGCACCTCTTTTAGAAAGTGTTTGCCGCTCCCATTTTTCCACCACCTCATCAAGCAACTGTGTGGCTCTATGTCTATGACGCTCACGTCATCACTCTTACATCTACATCGTTGGTCGAGCCTTACTGCGTGAGATGCCGGACAGGTACCGAATGGTGAATGGAAATAGCCAAGCTCATCAAAATGAATGATTTCGTCTGGCCTTAGTAACAGGGACACGCCAATGGAATGCACCGGTGCGTCCCCCCATCTCTCGTAATAAAACCCACCCTTGGAGTCCAATGTCTCAAAAAAGGTCTTGTATTCGTCACTTCTGAAAAAATTCAAGTCACCGATTTCGAAATTTGACCAAAAATGACACAAATTGTAATCGGAGTTTGCCTCAACAACAGGATAATACTTCCCGACTAAGTTTGAATCGGTCAAAAACGCATAAGCGCTGTCCTCTTTACTCAGGATTTTCCCTTCATTCGTCTCCAAATATTCCTCCACGACGTTCCATAAAGTCGGTATGGTCTCTTCGTATTCATACAATGAAATGACAAACCCGTATTTTTTACCTTTCAATCTCATGACCCTGAATGGATCATACGGGAAATCGCAATAGTACTCGACATTAGGTTCCACTCTAAAATAATAATCATAGTTATTCAATATCGATTGCTTGAAGAAGAATCCAGAATTGAACCGACACATATTTCTATACGACCTGGATCCACCGTATAGGACACCCTCTGTCTCCATCTCGTGTAGTCTAGCCTCAAATAATGTTTCATTAATCCATTGTGGTCGGTTCCAATCCTCAGGCGGGATTAAGGCGTACTGGGTCTTCCCACTTGCCATGGCTGTAGTGGCTTCAATGAAGTCTTGGTCAAAGGGAACGTCATTGAGGAACGTCCAATCGTAATGGTATCTCTTATTGAATCTATCTTCTAAGGATCTCATAGAATCTAACGCCCCTTCCAATTCTGAGTTTCTCACTAACATCAGTATCGTTGCATTTTCCCTCTGATAAAAGCAACCAAATTCATCTTGTCTTCTATAATCTAAAGTGTAGTCTTCATAACTATTACGAGACAGTTTCAAATCCGGGAAGTAGTTTCTTCTTCGGCTTGAGTCATATTGCTCTTTTGCCCTTTGGGATAGATAAGTATATGAATTATCAATGTTTTGACTTTTATGTATGAGGAATATCTGTTTGAAAAAAATACAGATCAAAAAAGTCCATAGTGGTAAAAAAATGCCAAGGACATAAAGTAAGCCTTTATTTGCCATTTATCAGTTGAATCGTGTACTTTCTTTGACTTTTAATAAAGGCTTCCAAGCATTGAATTTTGTGTGGTGTAAATGTGTAATGTGAATTTACTTCTGTTAGCAGGAAGTGGAGAGGTTTGATGACGCTTTTATTCTTTTTTCACTCTAGATGAGTAAGTATGTTAAATTTTTTGAAAGTGAACAATAAGAAGGTAAATGAAAGTTCTACAAAAAAAAAGACGGGCATGTAATACTAACTGTCTATGCAGTGTTTGGAAATTAATGAAGTATTCATTTTAAGCGAATTTTCGACCCAAAAATCGGATAAATAATCAGAGAAAATTATTTAGTTATTGTACATATTATATATTTAAATATCTATTATGACAAGTCCCTAACAAAAAGACAATAAAAGGACAGTCGATAATAAAGAAAAAATATGGGCAAAATAATATCATATAAGGGAGCAAGAAAAGAGGATAAGTTAGTATATAGAATATCTTTTCTTGAAAATCAGTTCAACAAAGTAGCAATGTCGGATGGCAATTCTTCGATTTGAGTGGAGTAGAACTTTTCGATTTCTCTCATAGCACCAACGTCTTCATTAGTAACAAAGTTGATGGCAACACCCTTTCTACCGAAACGACCACCTCTACCGATTCTGTGAATATAGTTTTCCTTGTTGGATGGCAAATCGTAGTTGATAACCAAAGAAACTTGTTGGACATCGATACCTCTGGCCAATAAATCAGTGGAGATCAAGATTCTGGAAGAACCACTTCTGAATTCCTTCATAATGGTGTCTCTTTCTTGTTG